>NC_054491.1:47988628-48288628 GCF_017639515.1 Carcharodon carcharias | reverse complement strand
AGACTGAATGTGTTAGAGGGGGAGAGTGAGGGTGTGCAGAGGGAGACTGGGAGAGTCCAGGGGGAGGCTGGGGGTGTCTGGTGCATACTAAGGGTGCTGGAGCGAGACTGAGGGTGTCCATAGGGCGAATGACGGTGTCCAGGGGTAGACTGAGGGTGTACGAGGGGAGACTGTGGGTGTCCGGAGGAAAATGAGGGTGTCCGAGGGGAGACCATGGGTGTCCATTTTGAGACTGAGGGTTCCGAGGGAAGACTGAGGTTGTCCGGGGGGAGACTGAGTGTGTGCAGAGAGAGACTGAGGCTGTCTGAAGGGGAGCCTGAGGATGTCCAGGGGGAGACTGTGGGTATCCAAGGGGAGACTGAGGTTGTCCAGGGTGACTCTCAGTGGTTCTGAGAGGAGACTGAGGGGGTAAAGGGGGAGACTGAGGGTGTCCAGGGGGATACAGAGTGTGTCTGGGGGTGGATGAGGGATTCTGAGGGGAGAAGGAGGGTGTCAACGGGTAGACTGAGAGTGTCCGAGGAGGAGATTGAGTGTGTCCGGGGGGGGCGACTGAGAGGGTCAGGGGGAGACCGGGGGTGTCCAGGGGAGATTTAGGTTGTCCGTGGTGGGACTAAGGAGGTCCGAGTGGGAGACTGAGGGTATCCATGGTGAGACTGAGGGGTCCAGGGAGGGAATATGGGTTTCTAGGGGGAGAATGAGGTTGTCATTGGGGTGACTGAGGGTTCTGAGGGGGAGAATGAGCCTATCCCGGGGAGAATGAGCCTGTCCGAGTGGTGTCAAGGTGAAGACTGAGGGTGAACATGGGAGAATGAGGGTGTCTGAGGGGAGACTGAGAATGTCCGGGGGGAGACTGTGGGTGGCGAGGGGAGAATGAGGGTGTCAACGGGGAGACTGAGGTTGTCTGAGGGGAGATTGAGGGTGTCAAGATGGAGACTGAGGGTGTCCAGCGGGAGACTGATGGTATCTGAGGGGAGACTGAGTGTGTCTGAGGGGAGAGTGAGGGTGTCCAGGGGGAGACTGAGGGTCTCCGAGGGGCAGATTGAGTTGTCCAGTGGGTGACTGAGGATGTCCAGGGGGAGACTGAGGGCGTCCAGGGGGAGACTGAGGGCATCCGGGGGAGACTGAGGGTGTCCGGGGGAGTGATTCAGGGTGTCCAGGGGGAGACCGAGGGTGTCCAGCGGGAGAGTGAGGGGGTGCAGAGGGATACTGAGGGTGTCTGATGTGGAAACTGAGGGTGTCCAATGGGAGACTGGGCATGTCCGGGGGAGACTGAGGGGGCCGGAGAGAGACTGAGGGTGTCGGGTGGGAGACTAAGGGAGTCCAGGGGGTGACTGAGGGTATCCAGGGGGAGACTGAGGGTGTCCAGGGGGAGACTCAGGTTGTCAGGGGGAGACTCAGGGTGTCAGGGGGAGAGTCAGGGTGTCCGAGGGGAGACTGTGGGTGTCCATTTTGAGACTTAGGGTGTCCGAGGGAAGACTGAGGTTGTCCGGGGGGAGACAGTGTGTGTAGGGGGAGACTGAGGCTGTCTGAGGGGGAGCCTGAGGATGTCCGGGGGAGACTGAGGGTATCCAAGGGGAGACTGAGGTTGTCCAGGCTGAGAATCAGTGGTTTGGAGAGGAGACTGAGGGCGTAAAGGGGGAGACTGATGGTGTCCAGGGGGATACTGAGGGGGTCTGCGGGCGAGACTGAGGGTGTCAAGGTGAAGACTGAGGGTGTCCGAGGTGGAGTCTGTGGGTGTCCAGGGGGAGACTTTGGCTGTCCAGGGGAGAATGAGGGTTTCCGAGGGTAGACTGATGGTGTCTGGCTGGAGACTGAGGGTGTCCAGGGGGCGATTCTGTGTGTCCAAGGGTGAGTCTGAGGGTGTCCAGGGGGAGACTGATGGTGTCCGTCAGGGGGAGACGGAGGGGCTCTGAGGGGAGACAGAGGTTGAGGGGAGACTCTGAGTCATGGTGTCTGTGGTGACTTCTCCCAGAATGCTTCAGTCACTTCTGACTACCACCCTCTGTTTGATGCTCTTCTTCCTGTTGAGTGCAAGAGTCCTTCTCCGCGATCCTGATGAGTCTGCGGTGACTTCTCCCAGAATTTTTTTTTTTAAAAATATACTTTATTCGTAAAATATCTGGAAGAACATTACAAAATATTTCTAAATCACCATCACAAGAAGTATAATCACATTCAACTTTTACACATGGATCATGAGGGGCTTCAACACAATCAATGAATATTACAGTCATTTCAATATGGTCATCACAGACAGTCAGACAGTGCAATGGTGTTGGAGTTATCAACATAGATCATGCTGCACTCTGAGCTGCTTCAATACAATTATAATACAATTAGTGTTCACTGCATACGTTCATTGTGAGCTGTACAGCCCAAGGGGATCTCAACAGTTCCCAGCCCCTCGGTGCACTGTGGCAGAAAGCCCCAAGCTTTAGTGTGTCCCTCAGGACGTGGTCCTGGACCTTGGAATGTGCCAGTCTGCAACACTCAGTCGGGGACAACTCTTTGCGCTGGACGACCAGCAAGTTTCGGGCAGACCAAACAGCGTCTTTCACTGAGTTGCTGATCCTCCAGCTGCAGTTGATGTTTGTCTCGGTGTGTGTCCCTGGGAACAGCCCGTAGAGCACAGGGTCCTGTGTCACAGAACTGCTCGGGATGAACCTCGACAGAAACCACTGCATCTCTCTCCAGACCTTCTTTGCAAAGGCACAATCCACAAGGAGGTGAACAATGGTCTCTTCCCCATCACAGCCACCTTGAGGACAACTTGCAGAGGGAGTGAGACTCCTGGCATGTAGGAAGGATCTGACAGGGTGGGCCTTTCTCACCACCAGCCAAGCTGCATCTTGGTGCTTGTTGGAAAGTTCTGGCGATGAACTTTCACACATTGACAGTCTGCTCAGGGAACCATCCCACAGGATCCACCCTCTCCTTTTCCCTCAGGGCTTCTAAGACGTTATGTGCCAGCCACTGCCTGACGGACTTGTGGTCGAAGGTGTTTCTCTGCATAAATTTTCCCACGAGGGACAGGTGGTACCACACGGTCCAACTACTTGGAGCGTTCCGCGGCATCGTGGCCAGACCCATCCTTCGCAAGACTGGGGACAGGTAGAACCTCAGCACGTAGTGATACTTGGTGTTTGTGTACTGAGGGTCTATGCACCGCTTGATGCAACCACACACAAAGGTGGCCATCAGGATGAGGGCGATGTTGGACACATTTTTTCTCCCCTTTATCTAGAGATTTGTACATCTTGTCTCTGCGGACACGATCCATTTTTGACCTCCAGATAAAGCGGAAGATGGCTCGGGTGATCGCCACCACACAGGAGTGTGGAATGGGCCAGACCTGCGCCACGTACAGCAACAGCGAGAGTGCCTCACACCTGATGACCAGGTTCTTACCCACAATGGAGAGGGAGCGTCGCTCCCACATGCCCAGTTTCCTTTTCACCAGAGACACTCGCTCCTTCCAGTTTCTAACACATGCCCTGGTCCCTCCGAAACATATCCCCAGCACCTTCAGGCTGTCTGACCTGATGGTGAAGGGAACAAAGGATCGGTCAGCCCAGTTCCCAAAGAACATGGCCTCGCTCTTCCCACGATTTACCTTGGCTCCCGAGGCCAGTTCGAACTGGTCCCAGATGTGGATGAGTCTGTGCACCGACAGCGGATCCGAGCAGAAGACGGCGACGTCGTCCATGTACAGGGAGACTTTGATCTGAGTGCCTCCACTGCCTGGGATCGTCACTCCTCTTATGCCCGGATCCTTCCTGATGGACTCAGCAAAGGGTTCTATGCAACACACAAACAGGACAGGGGAGAGAGGGCAGCCCTGCCTGACTCCAGGTTTAATAGGAAAGCTATCTGTTTCCCACCCATCGATTGAAACTGCGCTAATGATGTTTGTGTAGAGCAGTTGGATCCAATTACTATTTCCCTCCCCATTTTGGAGAGCACATCCACCATGTAGGTGTGCGATATTCTGTCAAAGGCCTTCTCCTGATCCAGGCTGATGAGGCAGGTGTCCACACCCCTGTCCTGTACATAGGCAATCGTATCCCTGAGCAGCACGAGGCTGTCAGAGATCTTCCTGCCATGCACAGCGCAGGTCTGGTCAGGGTGGATCACCAATTCCAGAGCGGACTTGACCCGATTGGCAATGACCTTAGACAGAATCTTATAGTCCACGTTCAACAGTGAAATGGGTCACCAATTTCTAATTTCCTCCCTTTCCCCCTTGTGCTTGTAGATGAGGGTGATGATGTCTTTCCTCATGGATTCTGACATACTGCCGGCCAGGAGCATACTCTCATACCCTTCTAGCAGGTCTGGGTTGATCCAGTTCCACAGAGTAGAATACAACTCCGCTAGCAAGCCGTTGCTTCTGGGAATTTTACTCTTCTTGAAGGACTCAAGGGCCTTAGTCAGTTCGTCAGGAGTTAGCGGTTTGTCCAGGCTCTCCCGTGTACTGTCATCTAAGACCTCCGTGATAGAGGACAGGAAGGACTGGGAGGCCGTGCTGTCTGTGGACTTCACGTCATACAATCCGGCATAAAAGGATTTGCTGATCCTCAAAATGTCGGACTGTGATGACTTTACTGAGCTGTCTTCTTCCTTCAGGCTGCTGATCACAGAGCTCTCTCTGTGTACCTTTTGGAAGAAGAAACGTGAGCAGTGTCATCCTGCTCCACGGAGCGGACTCTGGAACAGAAGATGATCTTGGAGGCCTCCGAGGCAAAGAGCGAGGCTTACTGGCTCTTCACCTCTTGAGTTCCTCCTTGACATCGACCCCCATCGATTGCAGCCGGAGCAGAATCTGCATGTTTTTCTGGAGTGGGGACGTTTCCCTCTGTTCCTTTCTAGCTTTCTGGACGCCTTTGAGGATGAAAAACCTCTTGATATTCCCCTTGATCGCTTCCCACCAGTGTGTCAGCGACTCAGAGGGGTTTCACGGTTCTCCAAGCTTTGTAATCCCTCTTGAGCTCCTCAATGTTCTCTGCGGTCAGCAGTTGCATGTTCAGCTTCCATGTCCCCCTGCCAACCCTCTGGTCTTCCTGTAAGTGACAGTCAGCCAGTAAGAGGCAGTGGTTAGAGAAGAACACCAACTTGACGTCGGTGGATCTGACTGTGAATGCATGGGACACAAACAGGAAGTCTATCCTGGAACAGACGGACCCATCAGGCCGCGACCAGGTGTATCTACACTGCGCTCTGTCTGCAGGGTTGCTGAAGACGTCGTGCAGCTTGGCATCCTTTACTGTTTCCATCAGGGATCTGGATGTAGCGTCCAATCTGCTGTCGGCCCTGCCGGATCGTCCAGCCACATCGATGATGCAGTTGAAGTCACCGCCCAGAATGACCGGCCTGGAGGTTGCCAGCAGCTGTGGGAGCTACTGAAAAACCTCCAGCCGCTCGGCCCCTTGTGACGGGGTGTAGACGTTAATTAACAGGAGTGGAGCATTCTTGTACATTATGTCTGCTACAAGGAGGCGCCTGCCCACCACCTCCTTAACCTGGGAGATGGTGAAGTTGCCTCCCTGCAGCAGAATCCCCAGGCCGGAGGAACGAGAGTCGTTTCCTCCCGACCAGATCGATGGCCCGTGGGACCCACCATCATGACCATTGCCTGTAGGAGCTGAGGTGCGGTATCGCACACTCCTGTAGAAACAGCAGGTCAGCTTTGACCTTGGCAAGGTAGTCCAAGGTCGCAACACATCGCGTAGTAGATTTAATGCTACGCATAGATACAATCTTTATCCCCATTATTCAAGCATTTAGTCTCTTACCAAACCTGTTGTCTTTGAGAGTTCCAGACCTTTGGTCTGCTCCTGCATACCCATGATGTTCACAAATTGCCTCACTTATATGGGCTGAGGAAACTGTCCTGAACCTCCCCAGTGGAGATGTTCCACTCAGGTGGCATCTCTGGGTTCGTGCAAGGAACGAGATTTGAAATGTTCTTTGTTGGAGAAGTCTCTCCGATCCTCTCCCCCTCTGGGGCGTTGCTGCTCCTGGATTCCCGGAGCTGGGGTGCTCTGAGTGCCTCACTGCTCCCAGACTCCTGGGGCTGAGGTGCACTGGCCTCTTCAGGTTGTGGGCAAAGTTGGGGTGCGCTGGTCTCCTCATTGTCTCCAATGTTCTGGAGCTCGGGTGTCTCATCCTCCAACTCCCTAGAGCTTTGCCGCTTCTGTCAGTACCGCCCTTTCCCTTCTTCATCCAAAGAGTAGCTGACCTTGTCATCCATGTAGGATGGGAGATGCCACTTGCCACTTGTCTGGGAAATGGCTTGGTTCTTTCTTAGCCCCTTCTTCCTTCTGGCCCTCTTCACTAGCTGCCATTCCCCCTGCTGCTTTCCCACTGCTGCCTCCTCCTCTCCCATTGATTGGCTCTCCTGAGGAGTGGGAGATTGAGGGGGCCGTGCTGTTGACTGGCTGTCTGCTGCCTCAATCTTTTCCTCCACCTTGTCTCGCTCCGTGTCCTCCTTTGTCCCATTGTTCTCATTGGGGGCCTTGGTGGTTGGAATTGTCCTTGGTAGTAGTGACACGAAGCATTTCTTCTGCTTCCCCCTGGTTGGCTTTGGCCGCCTGTGCATAAGTGAGGCAGCGTTTGGGGCAGGTCTTGTAGAGGTGACCTGCCTCACCACACAGGTTGCAGCACTTAGTCTGTTTGCAGTCCTTTGTCTGGTGCCCTTCTTGTTTGCAGTTCTTGCAGAGGGCAGCGCTGCAGTTGGCCACCACATGACCAGACTTGCCGCAAGAGCAACAAAGTTTGGGCTGCCCAGCGTAGACAAGGTAGCCCCAGCTTCCCCCAATAGTGAAGCTGGAAGGAGGGTGGAGGATGGCTCCCCTACCATCGGCCTTGAGCGTGACCTTGACTTGGAGTTTGCTGGTCCAAATCTCGAAGGCATCTTTAACCTCGGTGCAGTTCCCAACCTTGTCGATGTACTTGGAGAGGAAGGTAAGCACATCGGCGACAGGGACGTGGGGGTTGTACAGATGCCCAGTCACCACATGGTCCCATTGCAATGGCAAAGCAAAGAGTGACTCCACCATCAGCATCTTCATCTCCAGCTGTTCTCTCTTCTCCTCAAACACCTTCAGGAACTTGACACAAGCATTCCTGAAGGTCATGTCGAAATATCCAGTGCTGGGGAAGTCCTGCAGGGAGTAGATCTCCGCAGCTTCAAATCCACACGACTTCAACAGGATCCTCTTGATGAAGAAGGCACGACCCATGGGTGATCATCCTTTGCTGTCCTTCACCACCACCCTAACAGTGTTAGGTATCCTATGGCTTCGGTCTCGACTGGTTATAGCCATCGCTTCACAACTACACTTGTTCTTAGCCAAAAGGCTGAGAAGTGATCTTCTCCCAGAATGCTTCAGTCACTTTTCACTACCGCCCTCTATTGGGTGCTCTTTCCCCTGTTGAGTGTAAGAGTCCTTCTCCTTGAGTTTTTCAAAATATTTTTCATTTGTTCATGGGATTTGGGTGTTGCTGGCTAAGCCAGCATTTGTTGCCCATCCCTAATTGCCCTTGTTCAGAGGGCATTTAAGAGTCAACCAGATTGCTGTGAATCTAGAGTCACATGTAGGCCAGACCAGGTAAGGACAGCAGATTTCCTAAAGAACATTAGTGAACCAGGTGGTTTTTTATGACAATCAGCAATGTTTTGATCTATATTTGATATACTTGATCTTCTGTTAGGGAAACAGACAGGTTAGGTGACAGAAGTATGTGTGGGCGAACATCTTGGGTCCAGTAACCCACTGACAAGGGTGGTGCTGTTGTTGTCTGGCGCACTGACCTCTACCTCACGGAGACTGAGCGTCAACTCGCAGACACTTCATCCTACATCTCCCTGGACCATGGACCAGGGCAACACCACTGAACATCAAGCCATTGTTTCCAGGACTGTCACTGACCTCATCGCCTCTGGGGATCTTCCTCCCACAGCTTCCAACCTGATAGTCGCCCAACCTCGGACGGTCCACTTCTACCTCCTACCCAAAATCCACAAACAGAACTGTCCCGGTAGACCAATCGTGTCAGCTAGCAAATGCCCCACGGAACTCATTTCTCATGATCTTGACTCCCTTCTCTCTCCCCTTGTCCAGTCCCTTCCCACCTAAATCCGTGATTCCTCTGACACCTTACATCATATCAACAATTTCCAGTTCCCTGGCCCCAACCGCTTCCTCTTCACCATGGACATCCAATCCCTCTACACCTCCATCCCCCACCAGGATGGTCTGAGGGCCCTTAGCTTCTTCATCGAACAGAGGCCCAAACAATCCCCATCCACCACTACTCTCCTCCGTCTGGCTGAACTTGTTCTCACACTGAACAATTTCTCCTTCAACTCCTCTCACTTCCTCCAAATAAAAGGTGTGGCTATGGGTACCCGCATGGGCCCCAGCTATGCCTGTCTCTTTATGGGGTATGTGGAACATTCCTTGTTCCAGTCCTACTCCGGCCCCCTTCTACAACTCTTTCTCCGGTACATCGATGATTACTTCGGTGCTGCTTCATGCTCTCGTCGGGACTTGGAAAAATTTATTAATTTTGCTTCCAATCTCCACCCCTCCATCATTTTCATGTGGTCCATCTCTGATACTTCCCTTCCCTTCCTTGACCTCTCTGTCTCAATCTCTGGTGATAGACTGTCCACCAATATCCATTACAAGCCTACTGACTCCCACAGTGACCTCGACTACAGCTCCTCACACCCCGCTTCCTGTAAGGACTCCATCCCATTCTCTCAGTTCCTTCGCCTCCGTCACATCTGTTCCAATGATGCTACCTTCAAAAACAGTTCCTCTGACATGTCCTCCTTCTTCCTTAACCGAGGTTTTCCATCCACGGTCGTTGACAGGGCCCTCAACCGTGTCTGGCCCATCTCCCGCACATCCGCCCTCACGCCTTCTCCTCCCTCCCAGAAACATGATAGGGTCCCCCTTGTCCTCACTTATCACCCCACCAGCCTCCACATTCAAAGGATCATCCTCCTCCATTTCCGCCAACTCCAGCATGATGCCACCACCAAACACATCTTCCCTTCACCTCCCCTGGTGGCATTCCATAGGGATCGTTCCCACTGGGACACCCTGGTCCACTCCTCCATCACCCCCTACTCCTCAACCCCCACCTATGGCACCACCCCATGTCCAAGCAAAAGATGTAACACCTGCTCCTTCACTTCCTCTCTCCTCACCGTCCAAGGGCCCAAACACTCCTTTCAAGTGAAGCAGCATTTCACTTGCATTTCCCCCAACTTAGTCTATTGCATTCGTTGCTCCCAATGCGGTCTCCTCTACATTGGAGACCAAACGTAAACTGGGCGACCGCTTTGCAGAACACCTGCGGTCTGTCCACAAGAATGACCCAAACCTCCCTGTCGCTTGCCATTTTAACACTCCACCCTGCTCTCTTGCCCACATGTCTGTCCTTGGCTTGCTGCATTGTTCCAGTGAAGCCCAACACAAACTGGAGGAACAGCACCTCAACTTCCGACTAGGCACTTTACAGCCTTCTGGACTGAATATTGAATTCAACAACTTTAGATCTTGAACTCCTTCCTCCATTCCCACCCCCTTTCTGTTTCTTCCCCCTTCCTTTTGTTTTTTCCAATAATTTTCTAGATTTTTCTTTTCCCACCTATTTCCATTATTTTTAAATCTTTTCTGCAACGCCCCCCCCTCCACCCACCGCCACTAGAGCTGTACCTTGAGTGCTTTACCATCCATTCTTAATTAGCACATTCATTTAGATAATAGCACCAAATTCAACACCTCTGTGTTCTTTAGTTCTTTTGTCTGTGACATCTTTTGATTACCTGCTCCTATCACTGCTTGCTTGTCTCTACAACCACACCCCCCTTCCACTTCTCTCCCCCCACCCAACCCACCACCTTAAACTTGCTTATATTTCACCCCTCTCCTTGGATTCACCTAGTTCTGTTGAAGGGTCATGAGGACTCGAAACGTCAACTCTTTTCTTCTCCACCGATGCTGCCAGACCGGCTGAGTTTTTCCAGGTAATTCTGTTTTTGTTCCAGTGACCACAATGTCATTAGTTTTAAGCTAATTATGGATAAGTATAGGTCTGGTCCTTGAGTTGAGATTCTAAGTTGAGAAAGACCAATTTTGTGGAAATGAGAAAGGATCTAGGAAGAGTGGATTGGGTTAATTTGTTTTCTGGCAAGGTTGTGTTCAGTAAGTAGAAGGCATTCAAAGGTGAAATTTTGAGAGTGCAGAGTTTGCATGTTCCTGTCAGGATTAAAGGCAAAGTTAACAGGCATAGGGAACCTTGGTTTTCAAGGGATATTGGTGATCTGGTTAAGAAGAGAGAGGTGTATAGCAGGTATAGGCAACAAGGAGCAAATGAGGTACTTGTAGAGTACAGAAAATGTAAGAAAATACTAAAGAAGGAAATCAGGAAGGCAAAAAGAAGACATGAGGTTGCTTTGGCAGATAATGTGAAGGTAAACCCAAGGGTTTCTACAAGTATATTAAGAGTAAAAGGATAGTAAGGGACACAATTGGTCCCCTTGAAGATCAGAATGGTCTGCTATCTGTGGAGCCTTATGAGATGGGGGAGATCTTAAACAGGTTTTTTTGCATCAGTATTTACTCAGGAAACTGGCATAGTGTATAAGGAAGGAAGGGAAACAAGCAGTAGTGTCATGGAACATACAGAGATTAAAGAGGAGGAGGTGCTTGCTGCCTTACAGCGAATAAAGGTAGATAAATCCCCCGGGCCTGACATGACATCCCCTCGGACCTTGAAGAAGACTAGTGTAGAAATTGCAGGGGCCCTGGCAGAAATATTTAAAATGTCCTTAGTCACGGGTGAGGTGCTGGAGGATTGGAGGGTGGCTCATGTTGTTCCGTTGTTTAAAAAAGGCTCCAAAAGTAAACCAGGTAATTACAGGCCAGTGAGCCTGACATCAGTAGTAGGTAAATTATTGGAAGATGTTCTGAGAGATCGGATATATAATGATTTGGACAGCCAAGGGCTGATTAAGGATAGTCAGCATGGCTTTGTGTGTAGTAGGTCATGTTTAACGAACCTTGTAGAGTTTTTCGAGGAGGTTACCAAGAAAGTAGATGAAGGAAAGGCTGTGGATGTTGTCTACATGGACTTTAGTAAGGCCTTTGACAAGTTCCCACCTGGGAGGTTAGTTCAGAAGGTTCAGACACTTGGTATCCATGGAGAGGTTGTAAACTGGATTCAAAATTGGCTGTGTGGGAGAAGACAGAGAGTGGTAGTGGATGATTGCTTCTCAGACTGGAGGTCTGTGACTAGTGGTGTGCCTCAGGGATCTGTGCTGGGACCATTGTTGCTTGTTGTCTATATCAATGATTTGGATGATAATGTGGTGAATTGGATCAGCCAGTTTGCTGATGACACTAAGATTGGAGGCATTGTGGACAGCGAGGAAGGCTTTAAAAGCTTGCAGAGAGATCTGGACCAACTGGAAAAATGGGCCAGAAAATGGCAGATGGAATTTAATGCGGAAAAGTGTGAGGCGTTAATTTTGGAAGGTCAAACCAAGGTAGGACATACACAGTAAATGGTAGGGCATTGAGGACAGCGGAGGAACAAAGGGATCTGGGAGTTCAGATACATGATTCCCTGAAAGTGGCGTCACAGGTAGACAGGGTTTTAAAGAAAGCTTTTGGCATACTGGCCTTCAAAAATCAAAGTATTGAGTATAGGAGTTGGGATGTTATGGTGAGGCTGTATAAGACATTGGTGAGGCCAACCTTGGAGTATTGTGTGCAGTTCTGGTTGCCTAACTACAGGAAGGATATCAGTAAGATTGAGAGAGTGCAGAGAAGATTTACTAGGACGTTGCCGGGCCTTAAGGAGTTGAGTTACAGGGAAAGATTTAACAGGTTAGGTCTTTATTCCTTGGAGCGTAGAAGGATGAGGGGAGACTTGATAGAAGTTTACAAAATTATGAGGGTTATAGACAGAGGAAATGCGAGTAGGCTCTCTCCACTTAGATTAGGAGAGATAAACACGAGAGGACATGGCTTTAGGGTGAAAGGGAAAAGGTTTAGGGTGAACATTAGGGGGAACTTCTTCACTCAGAGAGTGGTGAGAGTGTGGAATGAGCTACCATCTGACGTGGTAAATGCGGGCTCACTCTTAAGTTTTAAGAATAAATTGGATAGATACATGGATGGGAGAGGTCTGGAGGGTTATGGACTAGGTGCAGGTCAATGGGACTAGCGGAATAATATTTCGGCACAGACCTGAAGGGCCGAATGGCCTGTTTTCTGAGCTGTAGTTTTCCATGATTCTATGGTTTTCATGATCATCATTAGACTTTTAATTCCATATTTTTATCGGATTCAAATTTCACCATCTGCTGTGGTGGGATTCAAACCCAGGACCCCAGTGAATTACTCTGGGTCTCTGCATGACTAGTCCAGCCACAGTACCACTATACGTTTGCCAATTGTAGCAATTGCAGCAAAGCACATAGACAAAGTGAGATCCACAGACAGCTCTGTGATAATCAGCAGGTAATCTGTGTTCAATGTTGGTTAAGGGGTCGAATTGGAGAAGGGTTTCATCAGACAGGAGCAGATTAAGAAGGACGATGAGATATACAAAGACAGCTCACAATGCACGTGTGTAAGCACACAGTGTGATGAATAAGGTCAGTGAGCTACAAACACAAACAGCCGTGTGGGAATATGGCAGTAACAATGGAAATGTGCTTAAAAATGGTGAGGACTGTGTGCTTAATATTCAAGGACATAGTGTTCAGAAAAGATAGGGAAGGAGAAAAGGGAGCTATGGTAACAGTACTGATTATCATGCTGGAAAGAGGGGATGTCCCTGAGGGGGAAAAGACAGATTCCATTTGGTTAGAGTTAAGAAGCAAAAAGGGGATGATCACATGACAAGAGGTATTTTATAGACTCCAAATAGTGAGAGAGAGAGATAGAGGAACAAATCTGCAAGGAAATGACAGAGATGGACAAGAGCTATAGAGTGTTGATATTGGGGATTTTAATTACCCAAATATCGATCGGGATAATGTTAGTGTAAAGGGTAATGAGGGAGACAAATTTCTGAAATGTGTTCAGGAGAACGTCCTTGATCAGTAGGTTCTCAGTCCAACTAGAAAGGAGGTATTGCTGGATCTGGTGGGAATGAGGTGGTCCAAGGGAACCAAGTGTCTGAGGGGGAGCATTTGGATAAGAATGATCATTGTATCATAAGGTTTAGATTAGTAATGGAGAACAGCAATCAACAATCTAAAGTAGATGGTCTAAATGGGAAAAGGGCTAATTTCAATGGGATGAGAAAGAATAAAACCAGGGTAAAATGGAACCAAAGACTGACAGGAAAATCGGTAATGGAACAATGGGGGATCTTTAAGGAGGAGATGTTCAGGTCCAGGCTAGGTACTTTCCAAAAGTGTGAAAGGGAGAGGAACCAAAGACCATCCTTGGATGTCGGGGGAGAGAGAGAATATGATGAAATAAAAAGAGTGTGTGTGATACATGTCAGGGGAACTCTTCAAGTGAAAACCAGGTCAAATACAATAGATGGAGGGGGCAAGTAAAGAGGAAAATAAGCCCGGCAAAGAGGGAGTCTGGGGATAGAATGGCAGTTAACATAAATGGAAATCCAAAAGCCTTCCACCAGCATGTAAATAGTAAGTAAGAATGGGCAGTAAGAAGTGGAGTGGGTCTGATTCAGGACAGAGAGGGTGAGATATGCTTAGAGGTGCAGGGCAAGGCTAGGGTAATTAATAAGCTCTTTGTATCGATGTTTACTAAGGAAGGGGAAAAATATTGATAGAAACAGAAATCATAGAGGTAACGGATGGGGTAAAAGAGAGATTGTGTTTGACGAATCGAATTGAATTTTTTGTTGAAGTAACAGAGAAGGTGATGAAGGGAATGGAGTGGATTGAGGCTCATGGAATTGAAGGGTCAGTGTCCAGTTGAATAACATATTGGTTCAAGGACAGTAAGTGGTTAAGCCTTGGTAGATAGTTGTTTCTCAGACTGAGGATGACAGACAGACAGTGGTGTTCCTCAGGGTGAGGTCTGTGAGCACTGCTTATTTTGATATACTTAAAGGAATTGGATATGTACAGTTCTGGGCGCCACACTATAAAAAGGGTGTGAACACGTTCGAGAAAGTGCAGAAGAGGTTTTCAAGAATGGTTCCAGGGATGAGACAGTTCAGTTATGAGGAAAGATTGGAGAAGTTGGGACTGTTTTCCTTGGAGAGGAAAAGTGTCAGAGGAGACTTGATAGAAGTTTTCAAAATCTTGAGGGGTCTGAACAGAGTAGATAGGGAGAAACTGTTTCCGCTCGTAAATGGATCGAGAACCAGAGGGCACAGTTTTAAAATGTTTTGCAAAAGAAGCAAATGTGAGGTGAGAAAAAACTTTTTTACACAGCGAGTAGTTAGGGTTTGGAATGCACTGCCTAGAAGTGTGGTGGAGGCAGGTTCAATTGAGGCATTCAAAAGGGCATTGGGTGGTTATTTAAATAGAAACAATGTGCAGGGTTATGGGGAAAAGGCAGGAGATTGGTACTAAGTTAAAATACTCAGAGAGCCGGTGCAGACACGATGGGCCGAATGGCCTCCTTCTACACTGTAACAATTCTGTGAGGACTGATTAGAATTTCAAAATTTGCCAATGGTACCAAACTGGGAGGAGTGGCGAACAGTGGGTGACAAATTAACAGCTACAGTACATAGGTTGGCAGATGGAATTTAATAGAGAGAAGTGTGAGGTGATACATTTTGGTAGGAGGTATGGGAGAGGCAATATCGACTAAATAGAACGATTCTAAAGAGTGTGTGCGGCAGAGGGATATTGGGTTCATTTACATCGATCTTTGTAGGTAGCAGCACGTATTGAGAGCACGGTTAGTAAAGTATATGGAATCCTGGGCTTCAGAAATAGATGTATTGAGTACAAAAGCAGGGAAGTTACACTGAGCCTTTCTGAAGCTCTGGATTGTGCCCAGTTCTGGTCACCACACTTTAGGAAGGATGTGAGGGTCCTCAAGAAAGTGCAGAGGAGATTTACCAGGATGGTTCCAGGGATGGGGGAATTTTAGTTACAAGGTTTGGTTGGAGAAGCTGGAATTGTTCTCCTTGAGGGAAGATTTGATAGAAGCGTGCAAGATAATGACAAGTTTGGATCAGATAGGCAAGAAAAGCCGTTCCCATTGTCTGATGGTAGAAGGACTGGGGGACACAGATTAAAGGTTTTGAACAAGAGGCGCAGATGGAATGTAGGGAAGAACTTGTTTACAGAGCAAGTGATGATGACCGGGAACTCGCTGCCTCGAGGGTGGTGGAAGCAGATATGATGAATGATTTCAACAGGAAACTGGAGGGGGACTTGAGGGAAATAAACTTGCAGGTATATGGGGATAGAGCCAGGGCTCAGGATTGAGTGGATTGTTCTACAAAGAGCCAGCATGGACTCGTGACTCTATGACAGTAAGTATAGGCCCAGGACTCAAAGTGGAACTAACTTGCACTTACAAATCATATCCTGGGATATTTGCCATCCACGTGGGAGGATAAATGGGGACTTCTGAAAAAGGGCAATTATGAGAATATGGCTCTCCCTCAGTACGGACCTTCAGACAGTCCACTACTCCATCAATACTTGACCCTCCAACAATGCAGTGTTCCCTCAGTACTGACCCTCCGACAACCCACAGCTGCCTCAATACTGACCCTCCGGACAGTGCAGCACTCCCTCTGTTACTGACCCTCTGACACTGCAGCACTCCCTCTGTACTGACCCTCTGACACTGCAGCACTTCCTCAGTACTGTAGTACTGTCGCTCGGTCAATGCAGCACTCCCTCAGTACTGACCCTCCTACAATGCAGCACTCCCTCAGTACTGACCCTCCTACAGTACGGCACTCCCCGAGTTTCGTCTCTCTGACAGAGTAGTGCTCTCTCAGCAATGGCAGTGGCCAGTGCCGGCTGAGATATTATGCTTCAGACTCTTGAATGGGTTTGAACCCACAAACATCTGACTCGAGCCAATCAACTGGATATATGTTGCGTGCTCATGAGTGTCCCTCTTGAACCACTGCAGTCCATGTGGTATAGGTACACCCACAGTGCTCTTAAGGAGGGAGTTCCAGGATTTTGACCCAGCAACAGTGAAGGAACGGTGATATATTTCCAAGTCAGGATGGTGAGTGACTTGGGGAACTTCCAGGTGGTGCTGTTCCCATGTATTTGCTGCCTTTGTCCTTCTAGATGGTAGTGGTTGTGGGTTTGGAAGGTGCTGTCAAAGGAGCCTTGTAGATGGTACACACTGCTGCAACTGTGCATCAGTGGTGGAGGTTGTGAATGTTTGTGGATGTGGTGCCAATCAAGTGGGCTGCTTTGTCCTGGATGGTGTTGAGTTCTTGAGTGTTGTGGGAGCTGCACCCATCTAGGCAAGTGGGGAGTATTCCATCAGATTCCTGACTTCACAGAATCACAGAATTTTAACGGCACAGGAGGAGGTCATTTGGCCCTTTGTGCCTGCACTGGCTTTCCAAATGAGCATTATGACTTGTGCCTTCTAGATGGTGGACACCAGAAGGCGAGTTACTCGTCGTAGGATTCCTAGCCTCTGACCTGCTCTTGTAGCCACAATATTTATTTGGCTAGTCCAGTTTAGTTTCTGGTCAATGGTAACCACAGGATGGTGATAGTGGGGGATCAGTGAAGGTAATGCCATTTATGGCATGCCAGGGGAGATGGTTAGATTCTCTCTTGTTGGAGATGATCATTGCCTGACAGTTGTGTATTTTACTTGCCACTTGTCAGCCCAAGCCTGGCTATTGTCCAGGTCTTGCTGCATTTGGACATGGACTGTTTCAGTATCTGGGAAGTCATGAATGGTGCTGAACATTGTGCAATCATCAGCGAACAACCCCACTTCTGACCACTGACGCACAGTAGCAACAGTGTGTACCATCCACAAGGTGCACTGCAGGAACTCACTAAGCCTCCTCAGACAGCACCTTCTAAACCCACTACCATCTAGAAGGACAAGGGCAACAGATAGATGGGAACACCACCACCTGGAAGTTCCCCTCCAAGTCACTTACGATCCTGACTTGGAAATACATCGCCATTCCTTCACTGTCGCTGGGTCAAAATCCTGGAACTCCCTCCCTAACAGCACTGTGGGTGTACCTACACTGCATGGACTGCAGTGGGTCAAGAAGGCAGCTCACCACCACCTTCTCAAGGACAACGAGGAATGGGCAATAAATGCTAGTCAAGGACACCCACATTCCTTGAATGAATAAAAGAAACCTGTGATGACTGACCGCCAACAACCACAACTATCTTCCTTTGTGCTAGGTATGACTCCAACCAGCAGAGAGTTTCCCCCTCTGATTTCCACTGACTCCAGTTTTACAAGAGCTCCTTGATGCCACATTCGGTCAAATGCGGTAATTGGCTGGGTTGGACTTGTCCTGCTTTTTGTGTACCTGGGCAATTTTCCACATAGCTGGGTAGATGCCAGTGTTGTAGCTGTGCTGGAACAGCTTGGCTAGGGGCACAGCAAGTTCTGGAGCACAAGTCTTCAGTACTATTGCTGGAATATTGTCAGGGCCCATAGCCTTTGCAGTATCCAGTGTTCAGCCATTTCTTGATATCATGTGGAGTCAATCGAATTGGCTGAAACTGGCATCTGTGGTGCTGGAAACCTCCGGAGGAGGCTGAGATGGATCATCCACTTGGCACTTCCGGCTGAAGATTGTTGCGAATGCTTCAGAATATCTTTTGCACTGATGTGCTGGGCTCCTCCATCACTGAGGGTGGTGATATTTGTGGACCCTCCTCCAGTGAGTTGCTTAATTGTCCAGCACCATTCATGACTGGATGTAGCAGGACTGCAGAGCTTAGATCTGATCCATTTTTTGTGGGATCGCTTAGCCCTATCACTTGCTGCTTTCCTGTTTGGCACGCAAGTAGGACTGTGTTATAGCTTCAGCAGGTTTTTCACCTCATTTTTAGGTTTGCCTGGTGCTGCTCCTGGCATGCCCTCCTGCACTCTTCATTAAACCATGTTGATCCCTGGCTTGACGGTAACGGCCAGTGGGGGACATGCCGGGTCATGAGGTTACAGATTGTGGTTGAGTACAATTCTGCTGCTGCTGATGGCCCACAGTGCCTCATGGATGCCCTTTTTTGGGTTGCTAGATCTGTTCAAGACATATCCCATTTAGAGATTTGGCCCATTGAGTCTGCTTTGCCTCTGTTGACGAGCAATCCAACTAATCTCACTACCTGCTGCTTGTCTCACATTTTTTCCCCTTCAAGAATTTGTCCAATTTCCCATTTGCAAGTTCCTAGTGAATCAGCTTCCGCTGCCCTTTCAGATCACAATAACTCACTGTCTAAAACACATGGTCCCTCATCTCCCCCTCTGGTTCATTTGTTAAATCTGTTCTGATGAGAGATCATCGACATAAACATGAGTTCTGTTTCTCTGCACAGAAGCTGCCTGACCTGCTGAATATTTCCAGCATTTTTTTTCTATTTTCAATTCACATTTCCAGCCTCTGTCACATTTTGATTTTGTGTGAACTTTAATCTGTGTCCATCTGATTCCTGGCCCCCCCGCCAGTAGAAATAGTTTCTCCTTACTGACTTTATCCAGATCCTTCCCGATCTTGAACCTCGATTCCATCTACCCTTAACCTTCTCTGCTGTCAGAAGAACAATCCCACCTTCTCCAGTCTCCCCACATGCAAAGGTTAAGCAGGCAGACGACAGTGCATCCTGGAAGTGATGGATACTACAGTCACAGTGTGCCGCTGCTGGAGCGAGTTCAATGGTTGAGTACGTTCTCCAAACTGATGACATTTCTTCCATCTTCACACCCTGTCTTGGCAGGCGAACTCGAAGCCAACATCACATTGAGTTTGCTCCTGGATGTGGGACACCAGAAGGGGAGGGCGATCTTCCAGAGCTTGTCCAGGACCCTGCAGCTCTCCACTGTGAAGTAGATATATCAGGAGCACTCCATCACCTTACCAGTGAGAACATTCAAGCATTTCACCCAGCACAGCGTCACAGTGCAATTTATTTAGACAGCATGGATCAGAAGTCAGCTGGAGGATTCAGTATGATTCTGGGCACTGTAAGAGAGTCCTGCACTGTCGGAGGGTCTGTACTGAGGGAGTGCTGCACTGTCGGAGGGTCTGTACTGAGGGAGTGCTGCACTGTCGGAGGGTCTGTACTGAGGGAGTGCTGCATTGTCGGAGGGTCTGTACTGAGGGAGTGCTGCACTGTCGGAGGGTCTGTACTGAGGGAGTGCTGCACTGTCGGAGGGTCTGTACTGAGGGAGTGCTGCACTGTCGGATGGTCTGTACTGAGGGGGTGCTGCACTGTAAGAGGGTCAGTGCTGAGGGAATACTGCACTGTAAGAGGGTCAGTACAGAGTGAGTGCTGCACTGTCGCAGATGCTATCTTTCAAATTAGACCATATAAATGAAAGGCCTTAGCTGCTTTCTCAGCTCGATGGTAATTGCCTGAGCAGCCGTGTTCTACCATATCCTGTCTCAGCATAAACCCCTCAGAACATCTCAAAGATAGTCACAGCCAAAGAAATGTTGACTTTTTTAAGTGTTTTCATTCTTGTTATGTACATTAAATTGAACATAGTAAAATCTCAAACAGCAGTATAATAACATCCAGTAATTATCGGATCATAACAATGTATTTATCAAATGCTTAATTCTGTAATGAGTTTTTAACATTTAACAAGTACGAATAAACTGACTTTATTTCAGTTCCCAGCCTTTCAAAGCACGAGACATTCCTCGCTACTCTTAACTGCAGCCCTAGAAAACTCAGGAGCAGTTGTGACAATGTGGAGTTCAAGGTTTCTGACTTTCTCAATGTTTATTGTTTCTCCCTCTCACAGAATTGTGTCAAGAATTACTTTGATCCGATCGAGTTCTCACTCAACTTCACTCTGCCTGGTGAGGTCATTCCTGGGATCAAGGGGCTCTCAATAAATACAGCAAAACAAGGCAGACATACAAGGTACAGGGTAACAGGATTAACATCAGTAGAGATACAGTCAGTAACACAGGGAGCTGGGGGAGAGGAGTTACTGAGCGACAGTGTGAGGGAGCTGGATTAACATCAGTAGAGATACAGTATTTTAGACAGGATGCTGGGTGTAGGCCATACTGAGTGACTTTGTGTGACATGCTGAGATGGAGTGGGAGCAGACACACTCAGCACTTATTTCACTGTTGCAGCTCCCATTGAAGAAGGGCTATGGTGGATAATCTGAGGGTCTTCTTCAACTTCTCAGGATAAGACTGGCAATCATTCCCTTGCTCACTTATTCTGGGTGTGAAGGGTCAAGGGTTAAGCAAAATCCTGTCTCCACAATGAAATAATATAAATTTTACTCCCTTTTGACGCACACCTTGCTTCAGCAGAATGAAAGAGGACCATGTGGCTCTCCCCCTGCCCGAGGTTTCACACAGCAACAGGAGGTGGCCATTCAGTCCTCTAAAATTTAACACAGGAACAGGTGGAAGCACCAGGACAAAGCAGCCCCGCTAGCTTAGCTCCCCATCCAAAAACATTCCCTCCCTCCACCACCGACAGTAGCAGCAGTGGGTGTACCATCTACAAGTTGCACTGCAGGAATTCACCAAGGCTCCTTCGACAGCACCTACCAAACCCACAACCACTACCATCTAGAAGGACAAGGGCAGCAGATACATGGGAACACCACCACCTGGAGGTTTTGCTCCAAGCCACTCACTATCCTGACTTGGAAATACCGTTCCTTCACTGTCGCTGGGTCAAAATCCTGGAACTCCCTCCCTAAGAGCACCGTGGGTGTACCTACACCACATGGACTGCAGCGGTTCAAGAAGGCAGCTCACCATCACCTTCTCAAGGGCAACTAGGGATGGGTAATAAATGCTGTCCCAGCCACTATGGCCCATATTTGATGAATGAATTTCTTTAAAAAGGCCAGAAACAAAAACAGAAAATGCTGTAAAAACTCAGGTCTGGCAGCATCTGTGGAGGGAGAAACAGAATTACCGTTCCGAGTCCATATGACCCTTGTTCAGAGCTGAAGAGAAGTGGAAATGTAATGAAATTTATACTGTTTAAGGGTGGCCGAGGTGGGGGAGTGGGGGGACAGGTGGAGCTGGATAGAAGATCAGCAATAGGTGGGGGCAAAGGAGAGATTGACAAAGATGTCACAAACTAAAGGACAAAGAGAGTGTTAATGGTAGTGGTTAGGGCTAAATAAGGTGCTGATAGTGGCAAAGGTAAGAAAGCAGAATGTGCTAATAGCAGAATAAGGGCCAGCACTCTGAAAAGAACAACATGAACAAGTAACAGATGGCCCTTTTGGGGATATGGTGGGGAAAAAAAGGATAGAAAATGGGATAGAAGACAGGATAAAAAAGGGGATAAAAGCATGGATAAATGAATAAAAATAAAAATAAGTGGATAGAAAATAAAAATGAATGTAGAAAGAAGAGGATTAAATAGGGGTGAGGATAGAGAAGAGAGTTCATGGTCTAAAATTGTTGAACTCAATGTTAAGTCCGGAAGGCTGTAAAGTGTCTAGTCGGAAGATGAGGTGCTGTTCCTCCAGTTTGCGTTGAGCTTCACTGGAACAATGCAGCAAGCCAAGGACGGACATGTGGGCATGAGAGCAGGGTGGAGTGTTAAAATGGCAAGCGACAGGGAGGTCTGGGTCATGCTTGTGGACAGACCAAAGGTGTTCCGCAAAGCAGTCACTCAGTCTGCGTTTGGTCTCTCCAGTGTAGAGGAAACTGCATTGGGAGAAGCGAATGCAGTAGACTAAATTGAAGGAGGTGCAAGTGAAATGCTGCTTCACTTGAAAGGAGTGTTTGGGCCCTTGGACAGTGAGAAAGGAAGAGGTAAAGAGGCAGGTGTAGCACTTTCTGCGATTGCATGGGAGGGTGATGAGGTGTAGGGGGTGATGGAGGAGTGGACAAAGGTGTCCCAGAGAGAATGATCCCAAAAGAGTGGTGGCAAAGGGAGTGAAGGGAAAATGTGTTTGGTGGTGGCATCATGCTGGAGTTGGCGGAAATGGCAGAGGATGATCCTTTGAATGCAAAGGCTGGTGGGGTGATGTGAGGATAAGGGGGACCCTATCATGTTTCCGGAAGGGAGGAGAAGGCGTGAGGGCGGATGCGTGGGAGATGGGCCGGACATGGTTGAGGGCCCTGTCAACCACCGTGGGTGGGAAACATCAGTTAAGGAAGAAGGAAGACATGTAAGAGGACCTGTTTTTGAAAGTGGCATCATCAGAACAGATGTGACGGAGGTGAAGGAACTGAGAGAATGGGATGGAGTCCTTACAGGAAGCGGGATGTGAGGAGCTTTAGTTGAAGTAGCTGTGGGAGTTGGTAGGCTTGAAATGAGTTTTGGTGGACAGTCTATCACCAGAAATGGAGATAGAGAAGGTCAAAGAAGGGAAGGGAACTGTTGAGGATGGATCATGTAAAGGTGATAGAGGGGTGAAAATTCCAGGGGTTGGGGGGAAGGGTGGGGAGGGGGTTTGGTGAAGGATAGGAGAGGAAAGCAGGTGTTTGTTCTATATTTCTCATTCCATAGGAATTGGTTTTTGCTCTACTACAGGGAACTGTTTGGTGAGTATCTGGTAAGTTGGTAAGTTCTATTCTATCCCTAAGGTTTAAATTAGTACACAAATTTGTGGTAAAGTTAATAAAATATATAAGAAAGCAGCATAAATAAGTGAATAATATAATTAAGTAATTATTTAAAACACATTATGGATGGCAGGGCAGGTGATGTGTCAAGGCTGCAGCATGTGGGAACTCCTGGATAACATTGTGATCACTGCAAACGTGTTCACTCTGAAGCATTTGCATCTTGAGGTACTTTGGTTCAGTGTCATTGAGCTGGAGGCTGAGCTGCAGACACTGCGACATATCAGGGAGGGTGAAAGTTACCCGGATGCTTTATACCAGGAGGCAGTCATACCACTTAGGGTAGGATCTTTTGATTTGGTCAGGGGCAGGATGGTGTGACTGCGAGTGAAGCAGGTATGTGGACCCAGTGGGCAGGAGTGCAAGAGTGACAGTCTTCAATTGTGCAATAGGTTTGAAGTTCTCTCAGCTTGTCTGGATGAGAGTGGGGCAGCAGGGTGGATGAGCAAACTGACCATGGCACTGTGGTACAGGAAGCCATCCAACAGGGGGGAGCAACAAGGAATGTCGTGTAAATAGGGGACAGTATAGTGAGGGGGGTTGACACTGTTCTCTGTAGTAAACAGCGAGAGTCCAGATGGGTTTTCTGTCTACACGGTGTCAGAGTTCAGACACCTGCTCAGTGCTGGGAAGGAACCTGCAGTGGGAGAGTGAGGATCCAGAGGTTGTGGTCCATGTAGGTGCCAATGACATAGGCAGGATGAGGAAGGGGGATCTGTATTGTCATTATGAAGAACTAAGCACAAATTAAGAAGCAAAACCTCAATGATAATAATTTCTGGATTATTACCTGAGCCCCATGCAAATTGGCATAGGACAAATAAGATTAGAGAGATGAATGTGTGGCTCAAAGACTGGTGTGGGAGAAGTGGGTTCCAGTTTGTGGGGCACTGGCACCAGTATTGGGGAAAGTGAGATTTGTACCATTGGGATGATCTACACCTCAACCATGCTGGGGCTGATATAGAGAAGGTCAAGGTTAGGTCAAGGTTAGGCAAGCTGCCTAACTAGGGAAGCGGGGGCGGGGGGGCTTTAAACTGAATCATGGGGACAGGGGATCAAATTTGGGAAGATGTGATAAACCAAAGAGTAGAGACAAGAGAAACCATATTAATATGGGAAATAATAAACAGACTGTGACAGGAAGGGACAGAGAGTACAAATCGAAGAGTAAACCAGCAGATAAGGCTAGATGCTATAAAAATAAAAGCACACAACTAAAGGCTCTGTATCTAAATATAATATTCCAAAATTCCCTGGATTCTGGAAAGATTCCAGTGGATTGGAAAAATGCTAATGTAACGCCCTTATTCAAAAAGGGGGGGAGGCAGAAAGTAGGAAACTATAGACCAGTTAGTTTAATGTCTGTCGTTGGGAAATTGTTGGAATCCATTATTAAGGAAGTAGTAATGGGGCATTTGGAAAGTCAAAATGCAATCCATCAGAGTCAGCATGGCTTTATGAAGATTAAATCATGTTTGACAAATTTGCTAGAGTTCTTTGAAGATGTGACAAGCAAAGTGGATAATGGGGATCCTGTAGATGTAATATATCTGGACTTCTAGAAGGCCTTTGATAAGGTGCCGCACAAAAGATTAATACACAAGATAAGATCACACAGAGTTAGGGATAATATATTAGCTTGGATAGAGGATTGGCTAACCAACAGAAAGCAGAGAGTTGGGATAAATGGGTCTTTTTCTGGATGGCAAGTTGTAACTAGTGAGGTGCCACAGGGTTCAGTCCTTGGGCCCCAACTATTTACAATCTATATTAATGACTTGGATTCAGGGATAGAAGGTACTATAGCTAAATTTGCAGATGACACCAAAATAGTTGAGAAAGTAAGTTGCAAGGAAGAAATAAGAAATTTACAAATGGATATGGACAGGTTAGGTGAATGGGCCAAAATTTGGAGATGGAGTTTAATGTGGATAAGTGTGAGGTTATCCATTTTGGTCAAAAGAATAAAAAGGCAACTTATTATTTAAATGGAGAGAAACTTCAGAACGCATCAGTGTAAAGGGATCTGGGTGTCCTCGTGCATAAATCGCTGAAAGCTAGTATACAGGTACATCAGGTAATAAGGAAGGTAAATGGAATTTTGGCATATATTGCTAAAGGAATAGAGTATAAAACTAGGGAAGTGCTGTTGCAACTGTACAAGCATTGGTGAAACCGCACCTGGAGTACTGTGCACAGTTTTGGTCCCCTTACTTGAGGAAAGATGTAGTTGCATTGGAGGTGGTTCAGAGGAGGTTCACTAGATTGATTCCAGAGATGCGGGGCTTGTCTTACGAGGAGAGATTGAGCAATTTAGGCCCATACTCACTAGAGTTAAGAAGGATGAGAGGAGATCTAATTGAGGTATATAAGACACTAAAGAGGATAGACAAAGTAGACATGGAGTGGATGTTTCCCCTTGTGGGGCATTCTAGAATGAGAGGCCATAGTTTTAGGCTAAGGGGTGGTAGATTTAAATCAGAGATGAGGAGGAAATACTTTTTTCAAAAGGTCGTGAATCTGTGGAATTCACTACCTCAGAGTGCAGTGGATGCTGGGACGCTGAATAAATTTAAGGAGGAGATAGACAGATTTTTAATTAGTAACAGGTTGAAAGGTTATGGGGAGAGGGCGGGAAATTGGAGTTGAGGCTGAAATGAGATCAGCCATGATTGTAATGAATGGTGGGGCAGGCTCGAGGGGCTGAATTGCCTACTCCTGCTCCTAGTTATTATGTTCTTATGTTCTTAAATGCACGTAGCATTCGAAACAAAATGGATGAGCTGATAGCACAAATAGAAATAAATAAATACGATCTGATAGCCATTACAGAGACATGTTTACAGGATGCCATAGATTGGAACTTGAGTAGTGAAGAGTATGTGACATTTAGGAAGGGCAGGTAGTTAAGAGAAGGTGGAGGGTGGCTCTGTTAGTTAATGATGGTATTAGCACGTTAAAGAGGGATGGCCTAAGTTCAGGGAACCAGAATGTAGAAGTGGTTTGGGATGAGATGAGGAATGATAAAAGCAAGAAGTCACTTGCAGAAGTGGTGTATAGTCCCCCTAATTCTAATTAATTGTAATTGTAAGACAAAGTTTAAAGAGATAATGGGAGCTTGCCAGAAAGGTACAGCAACAATCATGTGGGATTTTAATCTACATATAGACTGGAAAAATCAGATGGGCAAAGGTTGCGTAGATAAAGAGTTCATAGAATGTTTTCGGAATAGTTTCTTAGAACAGCATGTACTGGAGCCAACCAGAGAGCAGGCTATACTAGACCTGGTAATGAGCAATGAGATAAGATTAATTGATAACCTCCTAGTGAAGGCACCCCTAGGTAACAGCGATCATAATATGATTGAATTTTACATTCATTTTGAGGGAGAGACAGTGCATCCAAGACTAGTATTTTAAACTTAAATAAGGACAATTATGGGGTCATGAAAGTGGAGCTAGCTATAGTGAACTGGCAAATGAGCTTAAGGGATAGGCCAATATAGATTCAGTGACAGACATTTAAAGGGATATTTCAGAATACACAAACTAGATACAATCCAATAAGAAAGAAACATTCCAAGTGGAGGGCCCACTATCCGTGGTTAACTAAAAAAGTTAAAGACAGTATCAAACTTTATATTGTTACACAAAGACGGGTGGCAGGTCAGAAGATTGGAAAGAATATAAAGAACAGCAAAAAATGACAAAAAGATCAATGGGGAGGGAAAAATTAGAACATGAGAGAAAGCTAGTTAGTAACATAAAGCTAGTTAGTAATATAAAGCTAGTTAGTAATATAAAGCTAGTTAGTAATATAAAGCTAGTTAGTAATATAAAGATGGCTAGTAATATAAAGCTAGCTAGTAATATAAAGCTAGCTAGTAATATAAAGATGGCTAACTTTTTAAAAATTTGTTCATGATCCCTAATTGCCCTTGTTCAGAAGGCATTCAGGAGGCAACCACATTGCTGTG
The DNA here is from genome assembly GCF_017639515.1 of Carcharodon carcharias. Taxonomy (NCBI): domain Eukaryota; kingdom Metazoa; phylum Chordata; class Chondrichthyes; order Lamniformes; family Lamnidae; genus Carcharodon; species Carcharodon carcharias. Next base: position 48,261,873 of record NC_054491.1, on the reverse strand, counting down.
GGTCTGGAGTCACATGTAGGCCAGACCAGGTAAGGACGGCAGATTTCCTTCCCTAAAGGGCATTAGTAAACCAGATAGGTTTTTACAACAATCAGTGATGGTTTCTTGGTCATCATCAGACTTTGAATTCCAGATTCATTACTATTGAATTCAAATTTCACCATCTGCTGTGGTGGGATTCAAACCCGGGTTTCCAGCCTTGGGTCTCTGAAAGACTAGTCAGTGACAATACCACAATGTCACCACCTTCTCGTAAGAGTTTCTGTAGATATTTAAAAAAGAGTTAACAAAGTGAGCGATGGTCCTATAGAGAGTGCATCTGGGGAATCGATAATGGAAAGTAGGGAGATGGTGGATGAATTGAACAAGTATTTTGCTTCAGTTTTCACTATAGAGAACACAAGTAACATCCCAGAAATAGCTGTAAATCAGGAAATGGAAGGGAGGGAGGAACTCAGGAAAATTACAATCACCAGGGAAGTGGTATTGAGCAAATTCATGGAGCTGCGGGCTGACAAATCCCCAGGTCCAGATGGACTTCACCCTAAGGTCTTGAAAGAAATGGCGTGTGAGGTAGTTGATGCATTGGTTTTAATTTTCCAAAATTCCTTAGATTCAGGGAAGGTTCCATTAGATTGGAAAATAGCAAATGTAACTCCTTTATTCAAAAAGGAAGAGAGACAGAAAGCAGGAAACTACAGGCTAGTTAGCCTAACATCTGTCATAGGGAAAATGTTAGAAGCTATTATTAAAGATGTTATAGCAGGGCACTTAGAAAAATTCAAGGCAATCAGACAGAGTCAACATGGTTTTGTAAAAGGCAAATCATGTTTAACCAGTTTATTGGAGTTCTTTGGAGTCACATATGTTGCAGACAAAGGGGAACCGGTGGATGTACTTTGATGTGGCAGTTTATCAAATGCCTTCTGGAAATCTAAAGTTATTACAGAAAATAAAAGCTCATGGTGAAGGGCGTAAGATATTGTAAGGGATAGAAGTTTAGCTCACTAATAGGAAGCAGAGAGTTGGCATAAATGGGTATTTTTCTGCTGTGCTGGGGCCTCAACATTTTACAATTTATATGAATGACTTGGACGAAGGGACTGAAGGAATGGTAGCTAAATTTGCTGATGACACAAAGATAGGTAAGAAAGTAAATTGTGAAGAGGATGTAAGGATGCTACAAAGTGACATATATAGGTTGAGTAAATGGGCAAAGATCTGGCAAATGGAGTATAAAATGGGCAAATGTGAAATGGTTCATTTTGGCAGGAAGAATAACAAATATTATCTAAATGTTGTGAGATTGCAGAGATCTGAGAGATTCGGAGGGATCTGGGTGTCCTAGTGCATGAATCTGTTAGGAAGTAGAGATAGTTTAAATAAGTTATATTGGTATTTGTAGGTGTTAAAAATGAGTTTTAAAGTTTTAAGTTTGATTTGTATTTCTGTTTCCATGAGTTAAGAAAAGTTTTAGTTTCACTTTTTAAAAAGGTATCTGCGTTTCAGATGAGAGTTTTATGATGCAAGCTAAGTTGAACAAATAAGAATGGAGGAATTGGGCTGTTGCTGAGCAACAGGAGTCCAGAGAGGCATATCCTTCCCACAGACACACACAGAAAAACTAAAGAAACGACAGTTTTAAGTTCAGTTTGAAGCCAAAACCCAAAAAGGGACTGGGCACTGGGAGAGGGAACTGCAGATTTCCCAAAAGAACCACAAGGTTCCAAGGCCAAAGGAGTGAGACAGAAACAGGGGAAAGTCCTAAGCAGACCTTCCAGTCAAAGGGAAGGATAGGAATCTAGAAAAGTTCCTGTTATTGAAGTTGAGTGAGGGGCCGAGAGGAAGGCTCCAAGCCTCAAATCTTAAGGGACAAAGGCTGCAGAAAGCAGGTTTAAAACGAGGACAGCTTGCAAGAGACAACTGAAGGTCTTTAACTCTTGCTTTGGGCATGTGAAGCAGTGGTAAACTGTTGTTGGCTGAGTTGGTGAGGGCATGTGCATGGAAGACAAATTGAATGCATGTGGTGACCCAGGGAAGAGGAACATTGGAAGGACAGTTCGAAACCCAGGAGGTGAGCCCTTGTGGAAGGCATCTGAGAGAAAGTGGTGTCTGGGAGAAAGCAAGTTCTTGGAGAGTAGAGATTGGAAACCCTCCAGTGAAGGTGGAGTTCAGTGAGCCTGATTGGGTCACTGTGTGATAGGCATCTGGGGGGAGTTGAGGAGAGACCTATAGCATCTCATTGAGGTGGCATCTGCCACTTAGTTTCAGAATGTGGTGCCTATTGGTTTACGTGTACATTAGAGTATAAGATAGCTTTTGTATGTTATCTGTATATATCTGTGAAGGTATAGGTGTGGATGAAGGAGTATTGTAACATAGTTCATCTTTTCTTATTTAATAAGTGTTTTATTTTTTTAAGTTCATCAGCTGACTCCATGAGTTCATAGTATATTCAGGACATATTTCTTAGAGCAGCATGTTCTAGAACCAACCAGGGAGCAGGCTGGGGCATAATTAATTAATAACCTCACAGTAAAGGGGCCTCTTGTGATCATAACATGATTGAATTTTACTTTGTTTCTTTTTTGGTGGGAGGAGGTGGTAGGAGTGGGTCTTAGACTTGTGTTTTAAATATAAATAATGTTAATTAAAAGTGTTATGACACAGCAGTTGGTAAAGCTGAGTTATTTAAAAATCCCAGAGGTAAACTTAAAAATATAGGTTATGACAATTGTTTTAAGTGGTATATTTGAGATGCAGCTCTAAATTCAGGAATCAGACCACCAGTTCTCGAGGTTTTATATCAAATTACATGAGACATTTATTAATTTACACAAATTAAACATATACACATGGTTACAAATTACTACAATAATAATTCCCAAACTAATCTCCACTAAGGCAACAACAACCTATAGACTGTCAGCAGACACCAGGCAAAGTATTTTCACCTTACAAATTCAAAATGAGGTTCCTTTGCAGACACAATGGTGGGCTTACAGCTGCTGTGACCTTACATTGCCTCTGCCCTGTACACACAAAACTGCTGTCTGTTATACTCAGCACATCTCATTGAATGTAAATTCTCATTGTATAACCAGCATCTTTGAACTCCACCTCTTCTAATAATAAAACCCCTTTCATAGTACCAATTTTATTAATAATATAAATATTGCTTGGTCTCTGCTAGCTAGGTAACAGAATTCATTCCCCTTCTTGAATGCTCTATTCAACAAAATGCAAATGCATGCTTTCTCTCTTACATCTCAAAACTAGTTTCCATCAAAGCACCCACACTAGGTGGCTTTAATCCAATTAAGGCACACCCACAGACTAAACCTCTATTTTTAAAAATAATTTCCAATAGCACAAGGATACGAAGGCAACGCTGGCTTATGTAAACTGGAAATTATGTGAAGGGAGGTGCAGTAGCAATGCAGTGGCTCACATTTACAAAGGAATTTCAGAACACTATCAGAGGGCTAAGACCTCGCACTCTATATTTTTATAATATATATATAATATACAAATACCTCATGGCTAATTTCTAAAATTTTCAAAAATTGGACAAAGACCTTTTAAAGTGGCTGAAGCTCTGTCTGTCTGTCTGACCCTCAAACAAAAACAGCTACTATGGCAGGTTCAAAGGAACTGACAATTGAATATTCCTGAACAAACCCTTGTGGGCTGCAGAGATTAAACTCAAAGGAAACTATACAAAGGTCATCTGCATTTCATAAACCAAGCCTGGTCAACCAGAGTCAATTCATCTGCTAGGACAAAGGAGTCCACAACCTCCCTTTAAGACTTAATGGTTGGAACATTGCGTTCCAGGGATCCAGACAAAGGCTTTGACAAAGGGTGTATATCCCTAAGTGGAGAGGTGGGAGTCATGTGACATGAGCCCCAAGATGGCAGAACCAGTGATATTGCCTTATGGAGCTGCAAAGCTCAGTCTGCCATCTTTCCATCTACCTAGCAGCAGTACAGAAAAAGGCTTTGTCCAGGTTTGAATGCCTGGCCCCCATCTGCACAGTTTCTACTCGAACCTCAGTATCCTTGCCTACAAAAGTGATTCATCTCTGCATGTCTACCTTATCGGAGAAGTCAACTCTACTGGAAAAGTGAATTAGTTAGCATCAGTTTTCAACCTGCCAACCTCCAATTCCGGACTCTGAACACACATGAAACAATAATTCTTTTCTGTGATCTTTGTCCGGTAAATTTTTCTTTCTCTATCCCTCTTTTACTCTAGGATTGAAAATCAGTCTATGTTGTTACCCTCCCCCTGCATTTGTGTGCGTACAAAAATAAACTAACACTCTGAGTTCATCCTGTCATGAGTTTGCTGTGGGGTTATAAATAGAAATTGCGTCACATTGAAACCGAGGAGTTGGGAAACACACCAGGAAGAAGCAATCAAAACACTTGTTTATGGCTGGGTAGTGAAAGGAGCGAGCAGGGCTGTTTAAATTAACCCCACCCTCCTGTCTGTAAAAACACTCAGCAGAAGGACATTTCAGTGAGAAAGAAAGTCTCTCAGAGAAGGATGCATCATCTGTGACTAACATTCAATTCTGTGAAGAATTGTGGTAGGTCAGAAGGTTGGGCAGAATTTTTAAAATCAGCAAAGAATGACTAAAAAATATAATGTTGGAAAAATGAGAGTATGAGAGAAAATGAGAGAGGAAGATAAAAGCAGATAGTAAGAGTTGCGACAAATATTTAAAAAGGAAAAGAGTAACGGGTCCCCCCAAGAGCGAGTCTGGGGAATTAGTGAGAAATAAGGAAATGGTGGAAGTAGTGAACAGATATTTTATGTCTGTCTTGACACAAGAAAACTCAGAAATATTTGTAAATCAAGGGATCCTGGAAAGGTTCCATCAGATTGAAAAATAGGAAATCTAACTCCTGAAAGTAAGAAACCGTAGGCCAGTTAGCACAACATCTGTTAGAGAAAATGTTAGAATCTATTATTAAGGAGATTATAACAGGGCACTTAGAAAAATCTTAATGCAATCAAGAAGAGTCAAAATGTTTTGTGAAAGGGAATCATGTCTGACTAATTTAGTGGAGTTGTTTGAAGAAGTCACAAGCAACATGGATAAAGGGGAACCTTTGTGGTAAAGTTGGAATTTCTAAAGGCATTTGAAAAGGTGCCACACAAAATAAGGACTCATGGTGTAAGGGGTAATATATTATCGTGGAAAGAGGATTGATTAGCTAACAGGAAGCAGGGAATATGGATAAATGGGCAATTTTCAGATTGGCAAGATGTGATGAGTGGAGTGCCACAGGAATCAGTACTGGAGCCTTAACTATTTACAATCTATGTCAGTGACTTGAATGAAGGGACTAAATGTATGGTTGCTCCATTTACTGATGACACAAAAGTAGAAGAGTAAGTTGTGAAGACGACATAAGGAGTCTGCAAAGGGTTATAGATAGGTTAAGTGAGTTGGCAAAAATTGGGCAGATGGAGTAAAATGTGAACTTGTCCACTTTGGCAGGAAGAATAGAAAAGCAGCAAATTATTTAAATGGAAAGAGATTGCAGAACTCAGAGGTACAGAGGGATCTGGGTGTCCTGGTACATGAATCATAAAAAGTTAATATGCAGGTACAGCAAATAGTTAGGAAGCCAAGTGGAATGTTGGTGTTTACTGCAAGCAGAAGGGTGTATGAAAGTAGGGATAATTCGCTGCAGCTGGTGAGACCACATTTAGAGTACTGGGTACAGTTTTGGTGTCCTTAGATGTGTTAGCAGTTCAGAGAACTGCAGAATCTTGGAATTATCATGGTGCAGGAGGAGACCATTTGGCTCATCATGTCTGCACTGACTCTCTGAGTGAGCATTATGAGTAGGTACCATTCTTCTGCTTCCCCTCCCCCCCGTAACCCTGCACATCGTTTCTATTTAAATAATCATCCAATGCCCTCTAGAATGCCTCAATTGAACCTGCCTCCACCACAATTCCATGCAGTTCATTCTAAATCCTAACTACTCATTGTGTGACAAAGTTTTTTCTCACCTCACATTTGCTTCTTTTGCAAAACACTTTAAATCTGTGCCTCCTCGTTCTTGAACCTTATCTGAACAGGAACAGTTTCTTCCCATCTATTCTGTCCAGGCCCTTCATGATTTTGAAAACTTCTATCAAAACTCCTCTTAGCCTTCTCCTCTCCAAGGAAAACGGTGCCAATTTCTCCAATCTATCATCGGAACTGAAGTTTCTCATCCCTGGAACTATTCTTGTAAATCCTCTCTCCAATGCATTCACATCCTTCCGATAGTGTGGTGTCCAGAACTGTATATAATACTCCAGCTAAGGTCTAACTAGTGTCTTATATAAGATCAGCATAGCCTCCTTGCTCTTGTAGTCTATACTCCTATTAATAAAGCCAGTACACTAAATGCTTTATTAACTTCTCTCTCCAATTGTCCTGGCACCTTCCGTGAGCTATCCACATATATACACAGGTCTCTCTGCTCCTACACACCCTTAAGAATTGAACCCCTTATTTTGGACTGTCCATGTTCTTCTTACCAAAATGAATCACTTTGCCTTTCTCCACATTGAACTTCATCTGCCACCTATCTGCCCATTCCACCATCTTGTCTATATCCTTTTGAAATTCTATTCTGTCCTCCTCACAGTTTACAATGCTTCCAAGTTTTGTGTCATCTGCAAACTTTGAAATTGTCCTCTGAACCCCAAGATCTAGATCATTTATATATATCAGGAAAAGCAATGGTCCCAATACCAACCCCCCAGGGAACTCCACTACAAACCTTCCTCCAGCCTAAAAAATATCCACTGGCCATTACTCAGCCAATTTTGTATCCACATTGCTACTGTCCCTTTTATTCAATGAGTAATAACTTTTCTCACAAGCCTGTTATGTGACACTGTATCAAATGCCTTTTGAAAGTCCATATACACCACATCAACAGCATTACCCTCATCGACCTTTTCTGTTGCCTCTTCAAAAACCTCTAGCAAGTTAGTTAAACAACATTTCCCCTTCAGAGATCCATGCTGGAACTCCTTAATCAGCCCACATTTTTTCATGTGACTGCTAATTCTATCCCGAATAATTGTCTCTAGAAGCTTCCCCAGTTAAACTGAATAGACCACTCAGCTGATACCTGGGATGGGGTTGGGGTTATTTTACGAGGGAAGGTTAGGCCTGTACCCACTGGAGTTTAGAATGAGAGGTGATCTTATTGAAACATATAAGATCCTGAGGGAGCTTGACAGAGTGGATGCTGAGAGGATGTTTCCCCTTGTAGGAGAGATGAGAATTGGGGACACGGTTTAAAATTAAGGGGTCTCCCATTTAAGATGGAGATGAGATTATATTTCTCTAAGTAGGTCTTTGGTTTGTGGAATTCTTTTCCACAGAAAGTAGTAAAAGACAAGGAAAGAACAAAGAAAAGTACAGCACAGGAAAAGGCCCTTCGGCCCTCCAAGCCTGCGCCGATCATATTGCCCGTCAACTAAAACATTTTGCATTTCCGGGGTCCGTATCCCTCTATTCCCATCCTATTCATGTATTTGTCAAGCTGCCTCTTAAACACCACTATCGTACCTGCTTCCACCACCTCCTCTGGCAGCGAATTCCAGACACTCACTACCCTCTGCGTAAAAAACTTGCCCCGCACATTCTCTCTATAGTTTTCTCCTCTCAACTTAAATCTATGTCCCCTAGTAATTGACTCTTCCACCCTGGGAAAAAGCTTCCATCTACTCCGTCCATGCCACTCATAATTTTGTAAACTTCTATCAAGTCGCCCCTCAATCTCCGTTGCTCTGGTGAGAACAATCTGAGTTTCTCCAACCTCTCCTCATAGCTAATAACCTCCAGACCAGGCATCATCCTGGTAAACCTCCTCTGCACCCTCTCCAACACCTCCTCATCCTTCTGGTAATGTGGCGACCAGAATTGCACGCAATATTCCAAGTGCGGCCTAACTAAGGTTCTATAAAGTTGCAGCATGCCTTCCCAGCTTTTATACTCAATACCCCTGCCAATGAAGGCAAGCATGCCACATGCCTTCCTGACTACCTTATCCACCTGTGTTGCCACTTTCAGTGACCTGTGGACCTGTACACCCAGATCCCTCTGCCCGTCGATGCACTTAAGGGTTCTGCCATTTACTGTGTAATTCCTGCCTGTGTTAGATCTTCCAAAATGCATTACCTCGCATTTGTCTGGATTAAACTGCATCTGCCATTTCTCCGCCCAAGTCTCCCATTGTATCCTTTCACAATCCTCTTCATTATCTGCAACTCCTCCAACCTTAGTGTCATCTGCAAACTTACTAATTAGCCCAGTTACATTTTCCTCCAAATCATTTATGTATACCACAAACAGCAAAGGTCCCAGCACTGATCCCTGCGGAACTCCACTAGTCACAGCTCTCCATTCAGAAAAGCACCCTTCCACTGCTACCCTCTGTCTACTATGACCAAGCCAATTCTGTATCCATCTTGCCAGCTCACCTTTGATCCCGTGTGACTTTACCTTCTGTACCAGTCTGCCATGAGGGACCTTGTCAAAGGCCTTACTGAAATCCATGTATATAACATCCACTGCTCTTCCATCGTCGATCAACTTTGTCACTTCCTCAAAAAAACTCGATCAAGTTAGAGAGACACGACCTCCCCTTCACAAAACCATGCTGCCTGCTTTCAAATGGTAGTAAATCCTGTCACGAAGAATCTTCTCTAATAATTTCCCTACCACTGATGTAAGGCTCACCAGCCTGTAATTTCCTGGATTATACCTGCTACCCTTCTTAAACAATGGAACAACATTGGCCATTCTCCAGTCCTCTGGGACCTCACCCATAGCCAGTGAGGATATAAAGATTTCTGTCAAGGCCCCAGCAATCTCCTCCCTTGCCTCCCTCAGTACACTGGTATAGATCCCATCTGGCCCTTGGGACTCATCTACCTTAATATTCTTCAAGATGCCTAACACCTTTTTTTTATCTCAATATGTTCCAGGCTATCTACAAACTCTTCCCTAGACAAATCGACCGCTAAGTCCTTCTCTTTGGTGAATACTGATGAGAAGTACTCATTTAGTATCTTTCCCATTTCTTCTGGTTCAGTAGAGGCTGCTGCATCATTAAATATTTTTAAAGGCTGAGTTAGACAGATTTGTGATTGACAAGGACATTAAAGGGCATCAGGGGTAGACAGGAAAGTAGAGCTGAAGCTACACTCAGATCAGCCATGATCTTATCAAATGGCAGAGCAAGCTTGAAGGGCCAAATGACCTACTCCTGTTCCGAATTCATATGTAGATGTGCTCATATGTGTGTATAGCAACTATCCACATAGGCAATTGAAGCAAACAAGATTGAAAACTACAGGAACTACTCAAGAAATTTGGTGAAATTCAACTTGGTCAGGTGTGAGAAATGAGTGGAAGCATATCACAGTCATTTTCCTTCTGGGAAGCATATACAGCAGGTGGCCAATTCACTATTATTCTGCACAAGTTGAATTTAGCCATTGAAGTGTTCAAAAAGTTTGAGAGCGCAATGATGTAAACTGGGGAAGTTCATTTAACTCTTCCTGATGCAATGGAACCACCAGAGAATACTACAGTCCTCCAGATAGCCTTTTTAACAAGTTTTAGCCAGGTTATAACAACCTGGATATTATAAGGGTCCAGGCATCTCTCCTCACAAAATACCTCTCCATTGAAGAGTGTACTGAGGTGGGTTCTTGGGTTTGGATACAGAATGTTATACAAGACAATATATTTTCTAAATTATATAAAAGTTTATTAAAGGACTGGATATGCAATTCACATTTGATGGTAAATCGGTTGCAACATTGATGTTCTAGGAAAATAAAATATAATCTTGATTCTATTAGGGAATGCAGGTTCTAAATAATATTAGAGGTTTAAAATATCCATCAATATTTAAAGCAGTATTTACATTAAATCCCTAGTAGAAAGTTAAAGAGTCAAGTGAGATACCTCTATCCCATTGAACAGGAGAACGAATATTGTTACACTACAATAGCTAATATCTTCACCTTGAGAGATGCTGCAGTGAATCCAACAAATCTAAAAATCCTACCGCGAGGTTCTAATACTTATCTCATAAAAGAGCTGAACCAGCAGAGAGCATATTGAGCACATCCTTCAAGCGAACAGGATACTGAGAGATGCAGCTGGTGGTAGCTTCCTTGCCACAGTATTGTCTCGAGATTAGAACTTAATTTCCCTGATTTGGTTGACAGTTGATTAAGGGACATCCTTAAATTTTGAAGTTATCCATTTTATAGATTGTTGTATCTGACGATTCTTCAATGTCTGACTGAGGTGATGTACCCATGATTTGCAGAGGCCAGTTCCTCTTTGTTAGGGACTGCCTTGTGTTAGAGGATATTCCATATCCTATGCCAGCGTATGTTGGTATCCTTGAGCCCGCAATTATGCCCAGGCATGTTTATGAAATTTAAACCCTTGTCCAGCAGATGAACTCTGCTTTTAATTACTCTTTAAGCCATAGAATCACTCTTTTTAATCTTACAACCCCTTCTTACAGCTAGATTTTTTCACAGCACAAGGTTAATGATGCTGTGCTGCAGGCCCTTTGGGCAGCATTAATATTCTGCTTGGCATGGCCGAAGAGCTGAACTTGTGCTTGAGTTAGTTTTGGGATGCAGACTCGGGAATCCAGGGGAAGAGTCTCGAGAGGTGAGATTGAATCCCTGCGAGATGGGCTGTCCTTGAGGCAGTCTGAGTTGGAGCAACATTTGGAGAAAATTCAAAGGCAAGATTTTTGAAACTGAAGACTGGAGCACCTTGTGAATGAGATCGGCGTCAGCGGGATCGGTTTCAGTGAGATTGGTTGACTCACAGTGTTACTGACATCTTAGCGGATTGCTGAAAAATTCACAGCATGTTTCTTGGACAATATTTGCTATTTAGTGTGCAGTGTGGTGCGTTTGACCACAGTTTGCCTGTTAATCACATGTATCTCATATTAACCTGAATGTTTGAGTGTTACATATTGTAAATTGCTTTATCTTTCTGACCTTTTTAATGTTTGTTTGTTCAAAATCAGTGGAATCTTGTGGCTTTGCTCTCTTAACGAGTGTCTTGAATCTCAAACTTTGTCTCCTTTAAACAAAAAGTTAGTGATCCTGAGCCGGATCATATCAAGAACTTGGGGGTCTGGTCCTGAAGTGCAGGTAGAAAATGTAACTCCCTCTAATAAAGAAATGAGGTAAAGAGGAAACAAGAACTACAGGCCAGTTAGCCTGATATCAGACGCCAGGAAAGTGCTGAAATCTAGTATTATGAAATCTTAATGACGCACTTAGAAAATAATTGTATGATCACACAAAGTCAACATGGTTTTACAAAAGGAAAATTGTGTTTGACAAATTGAGGATGCAGATAGCATGATAGATAAAGGGAAACCAGTTGTAGTATATGCAACATTAAGATACTGATAAGGGCTCAGGGAGTTGGAGGTAATAATAGCAGGAATTAATGGACAGGAAGCAGAGAGTTGGGTTAAATGGAGCATTTTCAAGTTAGCAGGCTGTGACTAGTGATTGCCACAAGGATTAGTGCTGGGGCCTTAGCTATTTACAATCTATATTAATGACTAAGATAAAGAGACAGAGAGATTAGGTGATAATGCAAGTTGTGGGGAGGACAGAGAGAGACAGGTTAAGTGAGTGGGCATCCAGTGTATCATTTACTTAATTTTGTAGTAGGAACAGAAAAGCAGAATTTTTTTTAAAGTTGTGAAACTTGTAAATGTTGATGCTCAAAGGGACTTGGGTGTACTCATACGAGGGGCACAAAATTAGTAGGTGCAGCAAGTGATTAGGAAGACAAATAGCATGTTGACCTTTGTTGCAAAGGTATGGGAGTACAAAAATAAGAAGTCCCGCTACAACCGTACAGAGCTTTGTTGAAACATATGGAGTGCTCTGCACAGTTTTGGTCTCTATATTTAAGGAAAGATACTTTCATTGAGGCAGTACAATGAAAGTTCACCGATGATGAGAGGCTGAGTAAACTGGGTTTATATTCTCTGGAGTTTAGAAGAATAGGAGGTGATTTAATTGAAACATTCGAGATTCTCAATGGGCTTGAGGGGATAGGTACTGGTCAGGGAATGCAGAATCTAAGGGGTAGGTTAAGGGGCTGATCATTTAGGACTGAGATGAGGAAAAATTATTTCAAAGAGCTGTGAATCTTTGGAATTCACTATCCAATGGATGCTCCATGGTTGAATGCATTTAAGGCTGGATGGAGAGATAGCTGATCTGTCAGGTATTTAAGGGATATGGGGAACGGGAGGGAAAGAGTTGAGGTAAAAGATCAGACATGATTATATTGAAGAGCAGAGCAGGCTTGATGGTCTGTGTGGTCCACTCCTGCTCCTTATGTTCTTCCAAAAGAAGGAGAATAGATCATGTGTGCTTGAGGAATGATGCAGGACAAGGTAAATAAGCTGAACAATAGACCTAAATCTGACCTTAAATATGTCAAATGAAGGCAAAACATTAATAAACGGGAAGTAGCACAACATAACTGAAGGAATGAAATAGCCATGTGGGAATATCATGTAGTGCCAATAACAGAAACATGGTTTAAAAACAAAGGGCACTAGGCACTTAATTTTCAAGGAGATAGATTTCAGCAAAGATATGGAAAGAGAAAAGGGAGGTGGAGTGGCAGTACTGATTAGAGAGGACACTGTTGTGTTAGAAAGAGTGGATGCCCTTTGAGGGGGCAAGGTCACAATCTGTAGGGAAATCACAAGGTGTGCAAGAACTCTGGATTAGTCATGTTGGGGAATTTAATTCCCCAAATACTGATTGGGATGTTATATTTGATGAAATCCACAATTTATGAGACCAGTGGAAAGGCCTGGATAGAGTGGACATGGGGAAGATGTTTCCATTAGTAGGAGAGACTAGCACCCGAGGGCACAGCCTCAAAGTAAAGGGAAGACCTTTTAGAACAGAGATGAGGAGAAACTTCTTTAGCCAGAGAGTGGTGAATCTAAGGAACTCATTGCCACAGAAGGCTGTGGAGGCCAGGTCATTGAGTGTATTTAAGACCGAGATAGATAGGTTCTTGATTGGTAAGGGGATCAAAGGTTACGGGGAGAAGGCGGGAAAATGGGGTTGAGAAACTTATCAGCTATGATTGAATGGCAGAGCAGACTCGATGGGCCGAATGGCCTAATTTCTGCTTCTACATCTTATGATCTTAAAACATGTGCGGTCTTTGCCTGCACTAACTTTGGTTTCAAAGCTTGTATTATTCCTAATTGAGTGAGAACCCAAAGTTTCAGTTTTAGGGAAAGAGGTGGGGTGCAATGCTGCATTCCTGGCTCTGATACCAGACTTCTGGGAAATCAGCCTGTAATCTTAGTTTTCTAAGGAAATGGAAGCTGATTGAGAAAACAACGACAAGGCTCTGAGAGATAAGATTTCAACAGGAGGAGAGACTAGCTGAGGAGCTTAGTGGGTGAAACAGCTAATAAAGAATGAAAACTGAAGACTGGGTTTAATAGCAGAGATAGCGCCACAGCATCAGGTTTTACCAGAACCAGCTGTACCATGAACCAGGGTATTATCAGGAAAGTGCTGCCCCTTTTTGGTGATCATCAATTCATGAAACTTCGATGGAACAAGTGTAATTTAAAATTTCTATTGAATACAATTTATCTTTTAATTCATGTTCAAATTTAAGTTGATTTTGGTACGATTGTTGAAGTAATAGTTACAAAAAGTGAAATCTTGTCATTTGGTTTCTTTCTTCCTTTGGGGTCACTTGGGACATTTCGTGATTTGGCCGTGGTGGATTTGGCATAAACTATCGAGTCTACACGTTCAGGGACCTGCAACGATCAGTTTTGTTCCTGGGATATATTTCTCTGGATTCTCCAGGTAAATCCTCAGGGTACCCTCACCTCACTTATAACTTTTAGTTTAGTTTATTACATTATGAGAACACCTGGCCTACCTTGTGACAAAATAAAGCAGACGGGTTTGGCCCAGTCTTGTCTATGTTTCCACTTTAAACAGTGCGATATCACCTCAGTGGGATGGGAGGGGATCCAGCCTGGGTGTAAGAGGACTAAAACCGACAGGAACAACAATAAGAGAAAAGTGGGTGACCATTCTCCAATCAGCACCGTCCCCGAACACCGTTCTCCAATCAGCACCGTCCCCGAACACCGTTCTCCAATCAGCACCATCCCCGAACACTGTTCTCCAATTAGCATCTTCCCCGACCACCGTTCTCCAATCAGCACCTTCCCTGACCACCGTTCTCCAATCAGTAGCGTCCCCGAACACCGTTCTCCAATCAGCACCTTCCCCGAACACCGTTCTCCAATCAGCACCGTCCCCGAACACTGTTCTCCAATCAGCACCGTCCCCGAACACCGTTCTCCAATCAGCACCGTCCCCGAACACCGTTCTCCAATCAGCACTGTCCCCGACCACCGTTCTCCAATCAGCAACTTCCCCGAACACCGTTCTCCAATCAACACCGTCCCCGAACACCGTTCTCCAATCAGCACCGTCCCCGAACACCATTCTCCAATCAGCACCTTCCCCGACAACCGTTCTCCAATCAGCACCGTCCCCGATGACCGTACTCCAATTAGCACCGACCCCGACAACTATTCTCCAATCAGCACCGTCCCCGAACAGCGTACTCCAATCAGCACCGTCCCCAAAAACGGTTCTCCAATCAGCACCGTCCCCGAACACCGTTCTCCAATCAGCACCGTCCCCGAACACCGTTCTCCAATCAGCACCGTCCACAAACACCGTTCTCCAATCAGCACCTTCCCCGAACACCGTTCTCCAATCAGCACCGTCCCCGGACACCGTTCTCCAATCAGCACCATCCCCGACCACCATTCTCCAATCAGCACCTTCCCCGACCACCGTTCTCCAATCAGCACCGTCCCCGATGACCATACTCCAATCAGCACCATCCCCGACAACTATTCTCCAATCAGCACCGTCCCCGAACAGCGTTCTCCAATCAGCACCGTCCCCGAAAACCGTTCTCCAATCAGCACCATCCCCGATGACCATGCTCCAATCAGCACCGTCCCCGGACACCGTTCTCCAATCAGCACCGTCCCCGAAAACCGTTCTCCAATCAGCACCGTCCCCGAAAACCGTTCTCCAATCAGCACCGTCCCCGAACACCGTTCTCCAATCAGCACCGTCCCCGATGACCATGCTCCAATCAGCACCGTCCCCGAACACCGTACTCCAATCAGCACCGTCCCCAAAAACCGTTCTCCAATCAGCACCGTCCCCAAAAACCGTTCTCCAATCAGCACCGTCCCCGAACACCGTTCTCCAATCAGCACCTTCCCCGAACACCGTTCTCCAATCAGCACCGTCCCCGAACACCGTTCTCCAATCAGCACCGTCCCCGACCACCATTCTCCAATCAGCACCTTCCCCGACCACCGTTCTCCAATCAGCACCATCCCCGAACACCGTTCTCCAATCAGCACCGTCCCCGAAAACCGTTCTCCAATCAGCACCATCCCCGAACACCGTTCTCCAATCAGCACCGTCCCCGATGACCATGCTCCAATCAGCACTGTCCCCGACAACTATTCTCCAATCAGCACCGTCCCCGAACACCGTTCTTCAATCAGCACCGTCCCCGAACACCGTTCTCCAATCAGCACCATCCCCGACAACTATTCTCCAATCAGCACCGTCCCCGAACACCGTTCTCCAATCAGCACCGTCCCCGAACACCGTTCTCCAATCAGCACCGTCCCCGAACACCGTTCTCCAATCAGCACCGTCCCCGAACACCGTTCTCCAATCAGCACCGTCCCCGAACACCGTTCTCCAATCAGCACCGTCCCCGAACACCGTTCTCCAATCAGCACCGTCCCCGACAACTATTCTCCAATCAGCACATGCCCCAACAACAATACTCCAATCAGCACCATCCCCGACAACCATTCTCCAATCAGCACCTTCCCTGACAACGATTCTCCAATCAACATCATCCCGTCAACTTTGAAAATTGGGCACATGAGCTGAAGCTGAAAGCTTTCCTGAAGGTCAGGCACTCCACATGGTCGGGCACTCCACATGGACCACACATGGTCGGGCACTCATGGACCACACATGGTCGGGCACTCCACATGGTCGGGCACTCCACATGGCCCACACATGGTCAGGCACTCCACATGGCCCACACATGGTCAGGCACTCCACATGGCCCACACATGGTCAGGCACTCCACATGGACCACACATGGTCAGGCACTCCACATGGACCACACATGGTCAGGCACTCCACATGGACCACACATGGTCAGGCACTCCACATGGACCACACATGGTCAGGCACTCCACTTGGCCCACACATGGTCAGGCACTCCACATGGACCACACATGGTCAGGCACTCCACTTGGCCCACACATGGTCAGGCACTCCACATGGACCACACATGGTCAGGCACTCCACATGGACCACACATGGTCAGGCACTCCACATGGTCAGGCACTCCACATGGACCACACATCGTCAGGCACTCCACATGGACCACACATGGTCAGGCACTCCACATGGACCACACATCGTCAGGCACTCCACATGGACCACACATGGTCAGGCACTCCACATGGAACACACATGCCTGACTGATTCTTCACTCATTTTAATCCAACATCTTATTATCAGAGAGATAAATGACAGCCCTCAGTAGGGCTATTTACTCTATTCATCCAAGAAATTTTACCATGAAATCTGAAAGATTAAAGGATGGGAAGTGCTGAGTTACTGCCACCAAGGGGAAATATGCGACAGTCCATCTGAGATTTCACTGCTGACAATCTTCAATCAAAGCAGAATTGCAGCTTGTTGGAAAGAACCTTCTGAGGCCCACAGTCAAAACCGAAATGAAATCCGCTGCAGAGCACAAGTGGAACATTCACTTCAGGTATGACGTGGACATCGACCCAAAGCAGGAGGGAAATTTACAAAGAGATTGGGATTCTGCAGGTTACTGCTGTCTGACGCAGGACTGTCACCATTTGATGGATCCGGACTGCTCCCAATCTGTAGATTGCATTAGTAAAACAAACAGATGAAAATTGTCAATTGGATCCAAAGTTTACATGTGTGAAAGCTCAGCAGCATAATATATAATAATATATCCATATACATGAGGGCTGAGGGGTCAGGAGCCCAGACATGATCAGAAAAGGAACAGCGAGTGTAACAGGGAACAGCATGAGGTAAGATGTTCAGTGAGTGGGCTGGCAATGGCATACTGGGCCAAATGACATCTACCTGTCATTCTGCAAAATTGCCCATCACCAATCACAACCCACACCACAGGGAGAAGGGGCAGGGCCTGGGGGACAAAGCGTGAACGGAGATGGGGGACAGCACAGAGTGGACAGTGACACACAGAGTATGAGGGCAGGCGGTCAGAGAGAGAGGGAGATTGTGGGGGGAGTGTCACGGGGGAGAGTGGGGGGAGTGTCACGGGGGAGAGTGGGGGGGAGTGTCACAGGGGGAGAGTGGCGGGAGTGTCACACGGGGAGAGTGGGGGGAGTGTCCCAGAGGGAGAGTGGGGGGAGTGTCACACAGGGGGAGAGTGGGGGGAGTGTCACACAGGGGGAGAGTGGGGGAAGAGTCACAGGGGGAGAGTGGGGGGAGTGTTCCAGAGGGAGAGTGGGGGGAGTGTTCCAGAGGGAGAGTGGGGGGAGTGTCACAGGGGAGAGTGGGGGGAGTGTCACACAGGGGCAGAGTGGGGGGGGGGAGTGTCACACAGGGGGAGAGTGGGGGGAGTGTCACACAGGGGGAGAGTGGGGGGAGTGTCACACAGGGGGATAGTGGGCTGAGTGTCACACAGGGGGATAGTGGGCTGAGTGTCACACAGGGGGCGAGTTGGGGGGTTTCACAGGGGGAGAGTGGGGGGAGTGTCACACGGGGAGAGTGGGGGGAATGTCACAGGAGGAAAGTGGGGGGTGTCACAGGAGGAAAGTGGGGGGTGTCACAGGAGGAAAGTGGGGGGTGTCACAGGAGGGGAGCGGGGGGAGTGTCAAAGGGGGTGAGTGGGGGGAGTGTCACACAGGGGGAGAGTGGGGGAAGTGTCACACAGGGGGAGAGCGGGGGGAGTGTCACAGGGGGAGAGTGGGGGAAGTGTCACACAGGGGGAGAGCGGGGGGAGTGTCACAGGGGGAGAGTGGGGGGAGTGTCACAGGGGGAGAGTGGCGGGAGTGTCACGGGGCAGAGTGGGGGGAGTGTCACAGGGGGCGAGTGGGGGGAGTGTCACACAGGGGGAGTGTGGGGGGAATGTCACAGGGGGAGAGTGGTGGGAGTGTCACAGGGGGAGAGTGGGGAGAGTGTCACGGGGAGAGTGGGGGGAGAGTCACAGGGGAGAGTGGGGGGAGTGTCACAGGGGGAGAGTGGGGGGAGTGTCACAGGAGGAAAGTGGAGGGTGTCACATGGGGAGAGTGGGGGGAGTGTCACACAGGGGGAGAGTGGGGGGAGAGTCACAGGGGGAGAGTGGGGGGAGTGTCACAGGGGGAGAGTGGGGGGGAGTGTCACAGGGGGACAGTGGGGGGAGTGTCACAGGGGGAGAGTGGGGGGAGTGTCACAGGGGGAGAGTGGGGGGAGTTTCACAAAGGGAGGAGTGTCGCATGGGGAGAGTGGGGGAGTGTCACGGGGGAGAGTGGGGGGAGTGTCACACAGGGGGAGAGTGGGGGGAGTATCACGGGGGAGAGTGGGGGCAGTGTCACGGGGGAGAGTGGGGGCAGTGTCACAGGGGGAGAGTGGGGGGATTGTCACAGGGGGAGAGTGGGGGGAGTGTCACGGGGAGAGTGTCACAAGGGGAGAATGGGGGGAGTGTCACAGGGGGAGAGTGGGGAGGTGTTACAGGGGGAGAGTGGGGGGATTGACACAGGGGGAGAGTTTGGGGGTTGTCAAAGGTGGAGAGTGCGAGGAGTGTCACGGGGAGAGCCGAGTGAGTGTCACATGGGAGGAGAGTTGGGGGAAAATCACTCAGGGGGAGAGTGGGGGGAGTGTCACATGGGGGGAGAGTGGGGAGAGTGTCACACGGGGGGTGAGTTGGGGGGGTTTCACAAGAGGAGAGTGGTGGGAGTGTCACAGGGGGAGAGTGGGGGGAGTGTCACAGGGGGAGAGAGGGGGGATTGTCACAGGGGGACATTGGAGGGAGTGTCACAGAGGGAGAGTGGAGGGAGTGTCACAGGGGGAGAGAGGGGGGATTGTCACAGGGGGACATTGGAGGGAGTGTCATAAGAGGAGAGTGGAGGGTGTCACAGGGTGAGAGTGGTGGTGTGTCACGGGGAGAGTAGGGGGGAGTCTGTCACAGAGGGAGAGTGGGGGGAGTGTCACAGGGGGAGAGAGGGGGGATTGTCACAGGGGGACATTGGAGGGAGTGTCATAAGAGGAGAGTGGAGGGTGTCACAGGGTGAGAGTGGTGGTGTGTCACGGGGAGAGTAGGGGGGAGTCTGTCACAGAGGGAGAGTGGGGGGAGTGTCACAGGGGGAGAGTGGGGGGAGTGTCAAAGGGGGAGAGTGGGGGAGTGTCACAGGGGGAGAGTGGGGGGTGTCACAGGGGCAGAGTGGGTGGGGTGTCACAGGAGCAGAGTGGGGAGGTGTCACAGGGGGAGAGTGGAGGCGTGTCACAGGGGGAGAGTGGGGGGGTGTCACCGGGGGAGAGTGGTGGGAGTGTCACAGGGGGAGAGTGGGGGGAGTGTTACGGGGAGAGTGGGGGGAGTGTCACAAGGGGAGAATGGGGGGAGTGTCACAGGGGGAGAGCGGAGGGAGTGTCAAAGGGGGAGAGTGGGGGGAGTGTCACAGGGGGAGAGTGGGGGGAGTGTCACAGGGGGAGAGTGGGGGGAGTGTCACACAGGGGGAGAGTGGGGGGGTGTCACAGGGGGAGAGTGTGGGCAGCTTCACGTGGAGAGTGCAGGGAGTGTCACGGGGAGAGCGGGGGGAGTGTCACATGGGGGGGAGAGTGTCACACAGGGGGCGAGTTGGGGGGGTGTCACACGAGGAGAGTGGGGGGGAGTGTCACGGGGGAGAGTGGAGGGGTGTCAGAGAGGGAGAGTTGGGGGTTATCACGCAGGGGGGAGAGTGGAGGGGTGTCACAGGGGGAGAGTGGGGGGAGTGTCACAGGGTGAGAGTGGGGGGAGTGTCACGGGGGGAGAGTAGGGGGAGTGTCACAGGGGGAGAGTAGGGGGAGTGTCACAGGGGGAGAGTGGGGTGAGTGTCACAGGGGGAGGGTGGGGGGAGTGTCACACAGGGGGAGAGTGGGGGGAATGTCACAGGGGGAAAGTGGGGGGAGTGTCACAGGGGGAGAGTGGGGGGAGTGTCACGGGGGAGAGTGGGGGGAGTGTCACAGGGGGAGAGTGGGGGGAGTGTCACAGGAGGAAAGTGGAGGGTGTCACAGGGGGAGAGTGGTGGGAGTGTCACAGGGGGAGAGTGGGGAGAGTGTCACAGGGGGAGAGTGGGGGGAGTGTCACGGGGAGAGCGGGGGGAGTGTCACACGGGGGGGAGAGTGTCACACGGGGCGTGTTGGGCGGGTTTCACAGGGGGACAGTGGGGGGAGGTGTCACAGGAGGAGAGTGGGGAGGTGTTACAGGGGTGGGGAGAGTGTCACACAGGGGGAGAGTATCACACGGGAGCGAGTTGGGGGGGGTTTCACAGGGGACAGTGGGGGGAGATGTCACAGGGGGAGAGTGGGAGGAGTGTCACAGGGGGAGAGTGGGAGGAGTGTCACAGGGGGAGAGTGGGGAGGTGTCACAGGGGGAGAGTGGGGGGAGTGACACAGGGGGAGAGTTTGGGGGTTGTCAAAGTGGAGAGTGCAAGGAGTGTCACGGGGAGAGCCGAGTGAGTGTCACATGGGAGGAGAGTGGGGGGAAAATCACACAGGGGGAGAGTGGGGGAGTGTCACACGGGGGGAGAGTGGGGAGAGTGTCACACGGGGGGACGAGTTGGGGGGGTTTCACAAGAGGAGAGTGGTGGGAGTGCCACAAGGGGAGAGTGGGGGGGTGTCACAAGGGGTGATTGGGGGGGTGTCACTGGGGGAGAGTGGGTGGTGTCACAGGGGGAGAGTGGGGGGGGGCTGTCACCGGGGGAGAGTGGGGGATGTTACAGGGGGAGAGTGGGGTGTCGCAGGGGGAGAGTGGGGGGGTGTCACAGGACGAGAGTGGGGGTTGTCATAGGGGGAGAGTGTCACACAGGGGCCGAGTTGGGGGGGTTTCACAGGGGGAGAGTGGGGGGAGGTGTCACAGGGGGAGAGTGGGGGGAGGGTCACGGGGGAGAGTGGGGGGTGTCACAGGGGGAGAGTTGGGGCTGTCACAAGGGGAGAGTGCGGGGGGGGGTGTTAAAGGGGGAGAGTGGGAGGAGTGACACAGCGGGAGAGTTTGGGGGTTGTCACACAGGGTGAGAGTGGGAGGGTGTCACACGAGGAGAGTGGGGGGAGTGTCACGGGGGAGAGTGGAGGGGTGTCAGAGAGGGAGAGTTGGGGGTTATCACACAGGCGGGAGAGTGGAGGGGTGTCACAGGGGGAGAGTGGGGGGAGTGTCACAGGGGGAGAGCGGAGGGAATGTCAAAGGGGGAGAGTGGGGGGAGTGTCACAGGGGGAGAGTGGGGGTGTGTCACAGGGGGAGAGTGTGGGCAGCTTCACGTGGAGAGTGCGGGGAGTGTCAAGGGGAGAGCGGGGGGAGTGTCACGGGGAGAGCGGGGGGAGTGTCACATGGGGGGGAGAGTGTCACACAGGGGGCTAGTTGGGGGGGTGTCACACGAGGAGAGTGGGGGGAGTGTCACGGGGGAGAGTGGAGGGGTGTCAGAGAGGGAGAGTTGGGGGTTATCACGCAGGGGGGAGAGTGGAGGGGTGTCACAGGGGGAGAGTTGGGGGTTATCACGCAGGGGGGAGAGTGGAGGGGGTGTCACAGGGGGAGAGTGGGGGGAGTGTCACAGGGGGAAAGTGGGGGGAGTGTCACGGGGGAGAGTGGAGGGGTGTCAGAGAGGGAGAGTTGGGGGTTATCACGCAGGGGGGAGAGTGGAGGGGTGTCACAGGGGGAGAGTGGGGGGAGTGTCACAGGGGGAAAGTGGGGGGAGTGTCACGGGGGAGAGTCGGGGGAGTGTCACAGGAGGAAAGTGGAGGGTGTCACAGGGGGAGAGTGGTGGGAGTGTCACAGGGGGAGAGTGGGGAGAATGTCACAGGGGGAGAGCGGAGGGAGTGTCGAAGGGGGGGTGTGGGGGGAGTGTCACAGGGGGAGAGTGGGGGGAGTGTCACAGGGGGAGAGTGTGGGCAGCTTCACGTGGAGAGTGCGGGTAGTGTCAAGGGGAGAGCGGGGGGAGTGTCACGGGGAGAGCGGGGGGAGTGTCACATGGGGGGGAGAGTGTCACACAGGGGGCGAGTTGGGGGGGTGTCACACGAGGAGAGTGGGGGGAGTGTCACGGGGGAGAGTGGAGGGGTGTCAGAGAGGGAGAGCTGGGGGTTATCACGCAGGGGGGAGAGTGGAGGGGTGTCACGGGGGAGAGTGGGGGGAGTGTCACAGGGGGAAAGTGGGGGGAGTGTCACGGGGGAGAGTCGGGGGAGTGTCACAGGAGGAAAGTGGAGGGTGTCACAGGGGGAGAGTGGTGGGAGTGTCACAGGGGGAGAGTGGGGAGAATGTCACAGGGGGAGAGTGGGGGGAGTGTCACGGGGAGAGCGGGGGGAGTGTCACACGGGGGGGAGAGTGTCACACAGGGGGCGAGTTGTGCGGGTTTTACAGGGGGACAGTGGGGGGAGGTGTCACAGGGGGAGAGTGGGGAGGTGTTACAGGGGCGGGGAGAGTGTCACACAGGGGGAGAGTATCACACGGGAGCGAGTTGGGGGGGTTTTCACAGGGGACAGTGGGGGGAGATGTCACAGGGGGAGAGTGGGAGGAGTGTCACAGGGGGAGAGTGGGAGGAGTGTCACAGGGGGAGAGTGGGAGGAGTGTCACAGGGGGAGAGTGGGGAGGTGTTACAGGGGGAGAGTGGGGGGAGTGACACAGGGGGAGAGTTTGGGGGTTGCCAAAGTGGAGAGTGCGAGGAGTGTCACGGGGAGAGCCGAGTGAGTGTCACATGGGAGGAGAGTGGGGGGAAAATCACACAGGGGGAGAGTGGGGGGAGTGTCACACGGGGGGAGTGTGGGGAGAGTGTCACACAGGGGGCGAGTTGGGGGGGTTTCACAAGAGGAGAGTGGTGGGAGTGTCACAAGGGGAGAGTGGGGGGGTGTCACAAGGGGTGATTGGGGGGGTGTCACTGGGGGAGAGTGGGTGGTGTCACAGGGGGAGAGTGGAGGGGGGTGTCACAGGGGGAGAGTGGGAGGGTGTCACCGGGGGAGAGCGGGGGGGGTGTTACAAGGGGAGAGTGGCGGGGTGTCGCAGGGGGAGAGTGGCGGGGTGTCGCAGGGGGAGAGTGGGGGTTGTCATAGGGGGAGAGTGTCACACAGGGGCCGAGTTGGGGGGGTTTCACAGGGGGAGAGTGGGGGGAGGTGGCACAGGGGGAGAGTGGGGGGAGGTGTCACAGGGGGAGAGTGGGGGGAGGTGTCACAGGGGGAGAGTGAGGGGAGGGTCACGGGGGAGAGTGGGGGGTGTCACAGGTGGAGAGTTGGGGCTGTCACAAGGGGAGAGTGCGGGGGGGGGTGTTAAAGGGGGAGTGGGAGGAGTGACACAGCGGGAGAGTTTGGGGGTTGTCACACGGGGGGGGAGAGTGGGGAGAGTGTCACACAGGGGGCGAGTTGGGGGGGTTTCACAAGAGGAGAGTGGTGGGAGTGTCACAAGGGGAGAGTGGGGGGGTGTCACAAGGGGTGATTGGGGGGGTGTCACTGGGGGAGAGTGGGTGGTGTCACAGGGGGAGAGTGGGGGGGTGTCACCGGGGGAGAGTGGGGGGCTGTTACAGGGGGAGAGTGGCGGGGTGTCGCAGGGGGAGAGTGGGGGGTGTCACAGGGGGAGAGTGGGGGTTGTCATAGGGGGAGAGTGTCACACAGGGGCCGAGTTGGGGGGGTTTCACAGGGGGAGAGTGGGGGGAGGTGTCACAGGGGGAGAGTGGGGGGAGGGTCACGGGGGAGAGTGGGGGGTGTCACAGGGGGAGAGTTGGGGCTGTCACAAGGGGAGAGTGCGGGGGGGTGGTGTTAAAGGGGGAGAGTGGAGGGGTGTCAGAGAGGGAGAGTTGGGGGTTATCACGCAGGGGGGAGAGTGGAGGGGTGTCACAGGGGAAGAGTGGGGGGAGTGTCACAGGGTGAGTGGGGGGGGAGTGTCACGGGGAGAGTGGGGGGTTACAGGGGGAGAGTGGGAGGAGTGACACAGGGGGAGAGTTTGGGGGTTGTCACACAGGGTGAGAGTGGGGCGAGTGTCAGAGAGGGAGAGTTGGGGGTTATCACACAGGGGGAGAGCCGGGGGGTGTCACAAGGGGAGAGCTGGGGGCGTGTCACAGGGGGAGAGTGGGGGGAGAGTGGGGGGGTGTCAGAGAGGGAGAGTTGGAGGTTATGACAGGGGGAGAGTGGGGGGGTGTCACAGGGGGAGAGTGGGGGGTGTCACAGGGGGAGAGTGGGGGGTGTCACAGGGGGAGAGTGGGGGGGGTGTCACAGGGGGAGAGTGGGGGGTGTCACAGGGGGAGAGTGGGGGGGTGTCACAGGGGGAGAGTGGGGGGGTGTCACAGGGGGAGAGTGGGGGGTGTCACAGGGGGAGAGTGGGGGGGTGTCACAGGGGGAGAGTGGGGGGGTGTCACGGGGGAGAGTGGGCGGGTGTCACAGGGGGAGAGTGGGGGGGTGTCGTGGGGGGGTGTCACAGGGTGAGATTGGGCGGTGTCACGGGGGAGAGTGGGGGAGGTGTCACAGGGGGAGTGTGTCACAGAGAGAGCAGAGGGAGTGTCACGGAGAGAGTGGAGGGAGTGTCACATGGGGGGAGTGTCACATGGGGGGGACAGAGGTGGCAGTGTCACAGGGGGAGAGTGGGGGGGTGTCACAGGGGGAGAGTGGGGGGGTGTCACAGGGGGAGAGTGGGGGGGGTGTCACGGGGGGAGATAGGGCGGTGTCACAGGGGAGAGTGGGGGGGTGTCACAGGGGGAGAGTGCCACGGGGAGAGCGTCACGGGGAGAGCGGAGGGAGTGTCACGGGGAGAGCGGAGGGCGTGTCACGGGGCGAGCAGAGGGCGTGTCACGGTGAGAGCGGGGCGGGGGGGGGGGGGGGGGGGAGTGTCACATGGGGGGAGAGTTAGCCATGTTTTCATGAGTTTGCTGCACCCAGCCTGAAAGGTGAGAACTACGTTGGCCTGTGTATAACTTTAAAATCTATCTTGGACTGTTGCCTTCCAAGGGGTGCATTTGGGAGTCAGGTTAGGTAGGAATTTTATTCCTTACATAAGATACCAATTACTTAATACTATAGCACATGTTTGGCATCGTTTCTTTTGTTAATAAATATTTTAATTTGAAATGTTAAAACTCTAAGGTCTTAGTGGACTCATTATTTCTGATTTCAGTGCTCGCTCAGTCTTCTTGTAATAAATACAAATTGCAAAACCATTGTGACCCCGGAACCAAGTTTCCCTTGTGGATTTGGTTCTGCCTGGCACACATCATGTGCCATGTGATAACCTGACACAAAACCTGGTGTGTGCGTGTTTATACTCTACAAAGGCTTCTTCATCTAGTTCCTGCTCTCTCATCTCCTTGTCTGCTTTGCCCTTTAATACATCTATACTATTCACGTAAACACTAGCTGCACTCATGAGCTCCACACTCTCTGGGGGAACAAAGTTTATTCAGTGGGACTGACAACTTACTGGGGGCATTTCATTGTGGGTGTTGCCCATCGGTGGGATCATCTTCTCTTCATCACCCCTATGAATCTTTTCAAACAAGCTCAGTTGGCACACGCCTCAGTCCCCTCAATCCTGGAGAGAAACCACAAACTGCTTCTCATTTCCTGATAGCAATGGCAGCCTCCCCACCGGGCCGAAGACCCTTACCCTCCTCACCATTATGTATTTGCCTCCAATCTCACCAGGAACATTGGTCACTCTGCTTGTGACACCCGCACTATACCTACCTGGTAGGCAGTTGATGCTCGGAATGGAGGGCACACCATGTAGAACCTTGGAATAGCAATGTTGAAGCTGTTCCTGTGCCTGGAGAGTTGGTGGAAGGTGTAGTACCCTTCCATGTAACCTGAGGGCGTGGTGAATGTGGTGCAGCTGGTATACTCATGCACAGTACCAGGGTGCAGAACTGGGAATTCACCTACAGAGGAGAGTGAGCAAAAGTGAGGTTCCAAAGTAACAGAGTAAGAGACAGAGAGAAACAGAGGGCAACTGAGGTGGGGAGAGCAGCAGTGAGGGTGAGGCAGCAGAGAAGACGAGCAAAGGGTGGAGGGAGAGGAAGAGGGGCAAAGCCGCACTATCCACCCAATGTAACTGCCACTGTCTGCACTGTCCATTCACTGTGCGTGCTGCTGACCACATGCTCTACTCACTGACGGTGTTGCTGTCCGCACTGTGCATTCACTGTCCCTGCTGCTGTCTGCACTGTCCATTCACTGTGCATGCTGCTGACCACATGCTCTACTTACTGTCCGTGTTGCTGTCTGCACTGTCCATTCACTGTCACTGCTGCTGTCTGCACGGTCCATTCACTGTCTGTGCTGCTGTCCGCACTGTCCATTCACTGTCCCTGCTGCTGCCCGCACTGTCCATTCGCTGTCCGCACTATCCATTCACTGTCCGTGCTGCTGTCTGCACTGTCCATTCACTGTCCGTGCAGCTGTCCGCACTATCCACTCACTGTCACTGCTGTCCGCACTGTCCATTCACTGTCACTGCTGTCTGCACTGTCCATTCACTGTCCGTGCTGCTGTCCGCACTGTCCATTCACTGTCCCTGCTGCTGTCCGCACTGTCCATTCACTGTCCGTGCTGCTATCCGCAATGTCCACTCACTGTCTGTGCTGCTGTCCGTACTGTCCATTCACTATCTGTGCGGCTGTCTGCACTGTCCATTCACTGTCCGTGCTGCTGTCCGTACTGTCCACACACTGTCCCTGCTGCTGTCCGAACTGTCCACTCACTGTCCCTGCTGCTGTCCGCACTGTCCACTCACTGTCCCTGCTGCTGTCCGCACTGTCCACTCACTGTCCCTGCTGCAGTCCGCACTGTCCATTCACTGTCCCTGCTGCAGTCCGCACTGTCCATTCACTGTCGGTGTTGCTGTCCGCACTGTCCATTCACTGTCACTGCTGTCTGCACTGTCCATTCACTGTGCATGCTGCTGACCACATGCTCTACTTACTGTCCGTGTTGCTGTCTGCACTGTCCATTCACTGTCACTGCTGCTGTCTGCACGGTCCATTCACTGTCCGTGCTGCTGTCCGCACTGTCCACTCACTGTCCCTGCTGCTGCCCGCACTGTCCATTCGCTGTCCGCACTATCCATTCACTGTCCCTGCTGCTGTCTGCACTGTCCATTCACTGTCCTTGCTGCTGTCTGCACTGTCCATTCACTGTCCGTGCTGATGTCCGCACTGTCCATTCACTGTCCGTGCTGCTGTCTGCACTGTCCATTCACTGTCCGTGCTGCTGTCCTCACTGTCCATTCACTGTCCATGCTGCTGTCCGCACTGTCCACTCACTGTCCCTGCTGCTGCCCGCACTGTCCATTCGCTGTCCGCACTATCCATTCACTGTCCCTGCTGCTGTCTGCACTGTCCATTCACTGTCCATTCACTGTCCGTGCTGCTGTCCGCACTGTCCATTCACTGTCCGTGCTGCTGTCCGCACTGTCCATTCACTGTCACTGCTGTCTGCACTGTCCATTCACTGTCCGTGCTGCTGTCCGCACTGTCCATTCACTGTCACTGCTGTCTGCACTGTCCATTCACTGTCACTGCTGCTGTCTGCACGGTCCATTCACTGTCCGTGCTGCTGCCCGCACTGTCCATTCACTGTCCCTGCTGCTGCCCGCACTGTCCATTCGCTGTCCGCACTATCCATTCACTGTCCCTGCTGCTGTCTGCACTGTCCATTCACTGTCCCTGCTGCTGTCTGCACTGTCCATTCACTGTCCGTGCTGCTGTCCGCACTGTCCATTCACTGTCCGTGCTGCTGTCCGCACTGTCCATTCACTGTCCGTGCTGCTGTCCGCACTGTCCATTCACTGTCACTGCTGTCTGCACTGTCCATTCACTGTCCGTGCTGCTGTCCGCACTGTCCATTCACTGTCCCTGCTGCTGTCCGCACTGTCCATTCACTGTCCCTGCTGCTGTCCGCAATGTCCACTCACTGTCTGTGCTGCTGTCCGTACTGTCCATTCACTATCCGTGCGGCTGTCCGCACTGTCCATTCACTGTCCGTGCTGCTGTCCGCATTGTGCATTCACTGTCCGTGCTGCTGTCCGCATTGTGCATTCACTGTCCGTGCTGCTGTCCGCACTGTCCACTCACTGTCCCTGCTGTTGTCCGCACTGTCCACTCACTGTCCCTGCTGCAGTCCGCACTGTCCATTCACTGTCGGTGCTGCTGTCCGCACTGTCCATTCACTGTCCGTGCTGCTGTCCACACTGTCCATTCACTGTCCGTGCTGCTGTCCGCACTGTGCATTCACTGTCACTGCTGTCTGCACTGTCCATTCACTGTGCATGCTGCTGACCACATGCTCTACTTACTGTCCGTGTTGCAGTCTGCACTGTCCATTCACTGTCACTGCTGCTGTCTGCACGGTCCATTCACTGTCCGTGCTGCTGTCCGCACTGTCCACTCACTGTCCCTGCTGCTGCCCGCACTGTCCATTCGCTGTCCGCACTATCCATTCACTGTCCCTGCTGCTGTCTGCACTGTCCATTCACTGTCCCTGCTGCTGTCTGCACTGTCCATTCACTGTCCGTGCTGCTGTCCGCACTGTCCATTCACTGTCCGTGCTGCTGTCCGCACTGTCCATTCACTGTCACTGCTGTCTACACTGTCCATGCTGCTGTCCACACTGTCCATTCACTGTCCCTGCTTCTGTCCGCACTGTCCACTCACTGTCTGTGCTGCTGTGCGTTCTGTACATTCACTATCCGTGCGGCTGTCCGCACTGTCCATTCACTGTCCGTGCTGCTGTCCGCACTGTCCATTCACTGTCCCTGCTGCTGTCTGCACTGTCCATTCACTGTCCGTGCTGCTGTCCGCACTGTCCATTCACTGTCCGTGCTGCTGTCCGCACTGTCCATTCACTGTCCCTGCTGCTGTCTGCACTGTCCACTCACTGTCTGTGCTGCTGTGCGTTCTGTCCATTCACTATCCGTGCGGCTGTCCGCACTGTCCATTCACTGTCCGTGCTGCTGTCCGCACTGTCCATTCACTGTCCGTGCTGCTGTCCGCACTATCCACACACTGTCCCTGCTGCTGTCCGCACTGTCCACTCACTGTCCCTGCTGCTGTCTGCACTGTCCACTCACTGTCCCTGCTGCAGTCCGCACTGTCCATTCACTGTCGGTGCTGCTGTCCGCACTGTCCATTCACTGTCCGTGCTGCTGTCCACACTGTCCATTCACTGTCCGTGCTGCTGTCCGCACTGTGCATTCACTGTCCGTGCTGCTGTCCGCAATGTCCATTCACTGTCCGTGCTGCTGTCCGCACTGTCCATTCACTGTCCATGCTGCTGTCCGCACTGTCCACACACTGTCCCTGCTGCTGTCCGCACTGTCCACTCACTGTCCGTGCTGCTGTCTGCACTGTCCACTCACTGTCCGTGCTGCTGTCCGCACTGTCCATTCACTGTCCCTGCTGCTGTCCGCACTATCCATTCACTGTTCGTGCTGCTGTCCGCACTGTTCATTCACTGTCCGTGCTGCTGTCTGCACTGTCCATTCACTGTCCCTGCTGCTGTCCGCACTGTTCACTCACTGTCTGTGCTGCTGTCCGCACTGTCCATTCACTGTCTGTGCTGCTGTCCGCACTGTCCATTCACTGTCTGTGCTGCTGTCCGCACTGTCCATTCACTGTCCCTGCTGCTGTCCGCACTGTCCATTCACTGTCTGTGCTGCTGTCTGCACTGTCCCTGCTGCTGTCCGCACTGTCCATTCACTGTCCCTGCTGCTGTCTGCACTGTCCACTCACTGTCCCTGCTGTTATCCACACTGACCATTCACTGTCTGTGCTGCTGTCCGCACTGTTCATTCACTGTCCCTGCTGTTATCCACACTGTCCATTCACTGTCTGTGCTGCTGTCCGCACTGTTCACTCACTGTCCCTGCTGCTGTCTGCATTGTCCACTCACTGTCCCTGCTGCAGTCTGCACTGTCCACTCACTGTCCCTGCTGCTGACTGTACAGTCCATTCACTGTTCATGCTGCTGACCACACTATTCACTCACTATCCCTGCTGCTGTCCGCACTGTCCACTCACTGTCCGTGCTGCTGTCCACACTGTCCACTCACTGTCCGTGCTGCTATCCGCACTGTCCACTCACTGTCCCTGCTGCTGTCCGCACTGTCAACTCACTGTCAGTGCTGCTGTTGGCACTGTCCACTCACTGTCCGTGCTGCTGTCCGCACTGTCCACTCACTGTCCGTGTTGCTGTCTGCACTGTCCACTCACTGTCCGTGCTGTTGTCCGCACTGTCCACTCACTGTCCCTGCTGCTGTCCGCACTGTCCACTCACTGTCCGTGCTGCTGTCTGCACTGTCCACTCACTGTCCCTGCTGCTGTCTGCACTGTCCACTCACTGTCCCTGCTGCTGTCCGCACTGTCCATTCACAGTCTGCAGTCTGTGCTGCTGTCCGCACTGTTCACTCACTGTCCGTGCTGCTGTTCGCACTGTCCATTCACTGTCCGTGTTGCTGTCCGCACTGACCACTCACAGTCCGTGCTGCTGTCCGCACTGTCCACTCACTGTCCCTGCTGCTGTCTGCACTGTCCACTCACTGACCCTGCTACTGTGCGCACTGTCCACACAGTGTCCCTGCTGCTGTCTGCACTGTCCGTGTTGCTGTCTGCACTATCCACCCAATGTTACTGCCGCTGTCCGCACTGTCCACAGAGCGATAGGGACAGCAAGTGGACAGGGTGGACACTGTCCACTCACTGTCCCTGCTGCTGTCCGCACTGTCCATTCACTGTCCGTGCTGCTGTCCACACTGTTCACTCACTGTCCATGCTGCTGTCCGCACTGTCCACTCACTGTCCCTGCTGCTGTCCGCACTATCCACCCAATGTTACTGCTGCTGTCCGCACTGTCCACACAGCGATAGGGACGGCAAGTGGACAGGGTGGACACTGTCCACTCACTGTCGCTGCTGCTGTCCGCACTGTCCACTCACTATTCCTGCTGCTGTCGACACTTTCCACTTACTGTCCGTTGCTGTCCACACTCTCCACTCTGTCTCTGCCACTGTCTGCACTGTCCACTCACTGCCCTAATACGGTCCGCACTGTCCCCTCACTGACCCTGCCACTGTCCACTCACTGACCCTGCCACTGTCCACACGCTGTCCCTGCCACTGTCCACTCGCTGACCTTGCCACTGTCCACTCGCTGACCCTGCCACTGTCCACTCGCTGACCCTGCCACTGTCCACGCGCTGACCCTGCCACTGTCCACTCGCTGTCCCTGCCTCTGTCCACTCGCTGTCCCTGCCTCTGTCTACTCGCTGTCCTTGCCACTGTCCACTCACTGTTGCTGCCTCTGTCCACTCCCTGTCCCAGCCTCTGTCCACTCACTGACCCTGCCTCTGTCCACTCACTGACCCTGCCTCTGCCCACTCACTGTCCCTGCCTCTGTCCACTCCCTGTCCCTGCCTCTGTCCACTCACTGTCCCTGCCACTGTCCACTCACTGTCGCTGCCTCTGTCCACTCACTGTCACTGCCATTGTCCACTCACTGTCTGTGCTGCTGTCCGCACTGTCCACTCGCTCTCCGAGCTACTGTCTGCACTGTCCACTCACTGTCCATGCTGCTGTCCGTACTGTCCACTCACTGTCCGTGCTGCTGTCTGCACTGTCCACCTACTGTCCGTGCTGCTGTCTGCACTGTCCACTCACTGTCCGTGCTGCTGTCCGCACTGTCCATTCACTGTCTGTGCTACTGTCCGCACTGTCCACTCACTGTCCCTGCTGCTGTCCGCACTGTCCATTCACTGTCCGTGCTGCTGTCCGTACTGTCCATTCACAGTCTGTGCTGCTGTCTGCACTGTCCGTTCACTGTCCCTGCCACTGTCCACTCACTGTCGCTGCCTCTGTCCACTCACTGTCGCTGCCTCTGTCCACTCACTGTCGCTGCCTCTGTCCACTCACTGTCGCTGCCTCTGTCCACTCACTGTCGCTGCCTCTGTCCACTCACTGTCTGTGCTGCTGTCCGCACTGTCCACTCGCTCTCCAAGTTACTGACTGCACTGTCAACTCACTGTCTGTGTTGCTGTCCGCACTGTCCACTCGCTCTCCGAGCTACTGTCTGCACTGTCCACTCACTGTCCATACTGCTGTCCGTACTGTCAGCTCACTGTCCATGCTGCTGTATGCACTGTCCACTCACTGTCCGTGCTGCTGTCCGCACTGTCCACTCACTGTCCATGCTGCTGTCCACACAGTCCATTCACTGTCTGTGCTACTGTCCGCACTGTCCACTCACTGTCCCTGCTGCTGTCCGCACTCTGTATTCACAGTCTGTGCTGCTGTCTGCACTGTCCACTCACTGTCCCTGCTGCAGTCTGCACTGTCCACTCACGGTCCCTGCTGCTGTCCGCACTGTCCACTCACTGTCCCTGCTGCTGTCTGCACTGTCCACTCACTGACCCTGCTGCTGTCCGCACTGTCCACTCACTGTCGCTGCTGCTGTCCACACTGTCCATTCACTACTCCTGCTGCTGTCGACACTTTCCACTTACTGTCCGTTGCTGACCACACTCTCCACTCTGTCCCTGCCACTGTCTGCACTGTCCACTCACTGCCCCAATACGGTCCGCACTGTCCACACACTGACCCTGCCACTGTCCACACACTGACCCTGCCACTGTCCACTCGCTGTCCTTGCCTCTGTCCACTCGCTGTCCCTGCCTCTGTGCACTCGTTGTCCCTGCCACTGTCCACTCACTGAGCCTGCCACTGTGCACGCGCTGTCCCTGCCTCTGTCCACTCACTGTCCCTGCCTCTGTCCACTCGCTGTCCCTGCCTCTGTCCACTCGCTGTCCCTGCCTCTGTCCACTCGCTGTCCCTGCCTCTGTCCACTCACTGTCCCTGCCTCTGACCACTCACTGTCCCTGCCTCTGTCCACTCACTGTTGCTGCCTCTGTCCACTCACTGTCGCTGCCACTGTCCACTCACTGTCTGTGCTGCTGTCCGCACTGTCCACTCGCTCTGCGAGCTATTGTCTGCACTGTCCACTCACTGTCCATGCTGCTGTCTGCACTGTCCACTCACTGTCCATACTGCTGTCTGCACTGTCCACTCACTGTCCATGCTGCTGTCTGCACTGTCCACTCACTGTCCATGCTGCTGTCTGCACTGTCCACTCACTGTCCGTGCTGCTGTCCGCACTGTCCACTCACTGTCCATGCTGCTGTCTGCACTGTCCACTCACTGTCCATGCTGCTGTCTGCACTGTCCACTCACTGTCCGTGCTGCTGTCCACACTGTCCATTCACTGTCTGTGCTACTGTCCGCACTGTCCACTCACTGTCCCTGCTGCTGTCCGCACTGTCCACTCACTGTCACTGCTGTTGTCCACACTGTCCATTCACTGTCCGTGCTGCTGTCCGCACTGTTCACTCACTGTCCGTGCTGCTGCCCGCACTGTTCACTCACTGTCCGTGCTGTTGTCCACACTGTCCATTCACTGTCCGTGCTGCTGTCCGCACTGTTCACTCACTGTCCGTGCTGCTGCCCGCACTGTTCACTC
Organism: Carcharodon carcharias; assembly: GCF_017639515.1. Classification (NCBI taxonomy): domain Eukaryota; kingdom Metazoa; phylum Chordata; class Chondrichthyes; order Lamniformes; family Lamnidae; genus Carcharodon; species Carcharodon carcharias. The sequence continues at coordinate 48,227,937 of NC_054491.1, read as the reverse complement.
ACTGTCCGTGCTGCTGTCCGCACTGTCCATTCACTGTCCGTGCTGCTGTCCGCACTGTTCACTCACTGTCCATGCTGCTGTCCACACTGTCCATTCACTGTCTGTGCTACTGTCCGCACTGTCCACTCACTGTCCCTGCTGCTGTCCGCACTCTGTATTCACAGTCTGTGCTGCTGTCTGCACTGTCCACTCACTGTCCCTGCTGCAGTCTGCACTGTCCACTCACGGTCCCTGCTGCTGTCTGCACTGTCCACTCACTGTCCCTGCTGCCGTCTGCACTGTCCACTCACTGACCCTGCTGCTGTCCGCACTGTCCACTCACTGTCGCTGCTGCTGTCCACACTGTCCATTCACTACTCCTGCTGCTGTCGACACTTTCCACTTACTGTCCGTTGCTGACCACACTCTCCACTCTGTCCCTGCCACTGTCTGCACTGTCCACTCACTGCCCCAATACGGTCCGCACTGTCCACACACTGACCCTGCCACTGTCCACTCACTGACCCTGCCACTGTCCACTCGCTGTCCTTGCCTCTGTCCACTCGCTGTCCCTGCCTCTGTGCACTCGTTGTCCCTGCCACTGTCCACTCACTGAGCCTGCCACTGTGCACGCGCTGTCCCTGCCTCTGTCCACTCGCTGTCCCTGCCTCTGTCCACTCGCTGTCCCTGCCTCTGTCCACTCACTGTCCCTGCCTCTGTCCACTCACTGTCCCTGCCTCTGTCCACTCACTGTCCCTGCCTCTGTCCACTCACTGTCCCTGCCTCTGTCCACTCACTGTTGCTGCCTCTATCCACTCACTGTCGCTGCCACTGTCCACTCACTATCTGTGCTGCTGTCCGCACTGTCCACTCGCTCTGCGAGCTATTGTCTGCACTGTCCACTCACTGTCCATGCTGCTGTCTGCACTGTCCACTCACTGTCCATACTGCTGTCTGCACTGTCCACTCACTGTCCATGCTGCTGTCTGCACTGTCCACTCACTGTCCGTGCTGCTGTCCGCACTGTCCACTCACTGTCCATGCTGCTGTCTGCACTGTCCACTCACTGTCCATGCTGCTGTCTGCACTGTCCACTCACTGTCCGTGCTGCTGTCCACACTGTCCATTCACTGTCTGTGCTACTGTCCGCACTGTCCACTCACTGTCCCTGCTGCTGTCCGCACTGTCCACTCACTGTCACTGCTGTTGTCCACACTGTCCATTCACTGTCCGTGCTGCTGTCCGCACTGTTCACTCACTGTCCGTGCTGCTGTCTGCACTGTTCACTCACTGTCTGTGCTGCTGTCCGCACTGTCCACTCACTGTCCCTGCTGCTGTCCGCACTGTCCATTCACTGTCCGTGCTGCTGTCCGCACTGTTCACTCACTGTCCGTGCTGCTGTCCGCACTGTTCACTCACTGACAATGCTGCTGTCTGCACTGTCCACTCACTGTCCATGCGGCTGTCCGCACTGTCCACTCACTGTCCCTGCTGCTGTCCACACTGTCCATTCACTGTCCCTGCTGCTGTCCGATCTGTCCATCACTGTGCGCGCTGCTGTCCATTCACTGTCCGTGTTGCTGTCCGCACTGTCAACTCACTTTCCGTGCTGCTGTCCGCACTGTCCACTCACTGTCCGTGCTGCTGTCCGCCCTTTCCACTTGCTGTCACTGCTGACGTCCACTGTCCTATTTCTGTCCCTGTTGCTGTCAGCACAGTCCACTCAATGGCCGCACTGTGCACTGACTGTCCCTGCTGCTAACCACACTGCCCACTTACTGGCGCTGCTGCTGTCTGCACTGTCCACTCACTGGCGCTGCAGGTGTCGGCACTGTCCACTCATTGCCCCAGCCACTGTCCCCTCACTGACCCTGCCACTGTCCCCTCACTGATCCTGCCACTGTCCACTCACTGAACCTGCTGCTGTCCACTCACTGACCCTGCCGCTGCCCACTCACTGAACCTGCTGCTGTCCACACTGTCCACTTACTGGTGGCACTGTCCACTCACTGTCTCTGCCACTGTCCACTCACTGTCCCTGTTGTTGTTGACGCTGTCCACTCACTGTCCATGCTGCTGTCCGCACTGACCACACACTGTCCCTGCTGCTGTCCGCACTGTCCACTCACTGTCCGTGCTGCTGTCCGCACTGTCCATTCACTGTCCATGCTGCTGTCCGCACTGTCCACTCACTGTCCCTGCTGCTGTCCACACTGTTCACACACTGTCCCTGCTGCTGTCCGCACTGTCCACTCACTGTCCGTGCTGCTGTCAGCACTGTCCATTCACTGTTCCTGCTGCTGTCCGCGCTGCTGTCCGCACTGTCCACTCACTGTCCCTGCTGCTGTCCGCACTATCCACCCAATGTTACTGCCGCTGTCCGCACTGTCCACACAGCGGTAGGGACAGCAAGTGAACAGGGTGGACACTGTCCACTCACTGTCGCTGCTGCTGTCCGCACTGTCCACTCACTACTCCTACTGCTGTCGACACTTTCCACTTACTGTCCGTTGCTGACCACACTCTCCACTCTGTCCCCGCCACTGTCTGCACTGTCCACTCACTGCCCCAATACGGTCCGCACTGTCCACTCACTGACCCTGCCACTGTCCACGCACTGTCCCTGCCACTGTCCACTCACTGACCTTGCCACTGTCCACTCGCTGACCCTGCCACTGTCCACACGCTGTCCCTGCCACTGTCCACACACTGACCCTGCCACTGTCCACTCACTGACCCTGCCACTGTCCACTCGCTGTCCTTGCCTCTGTCCACTCGCTGTCCCTGCCTCTGTCCACTCGCTGTCCCTGCCACTGTCCACTCACTGAGCCTGCCACTGTGCACGCGCTGTCCCTGCCTCTGTCCACTCGCTGTCCCTGCCTCTGTCCACTCGCTGTCCCTGCCTCTGTCCACTCGCTGTCCCTGCCTCTGTCCACTCGCTGTCCCTGCCTCTGTCCACTCGCTGTCCCTGCCTCTGTCCACTCGCTGTCCCTGCCTCTGTCCACTCGCTGTCCCTGCCTCTGTCCACTCACTGTCCCTGCCTCTGTCCACTCACTGTTCCTGCCTCTGTCCACTCACTGTCCCTGCCTCTGTCCACTCACTGTCCCTGCCTCTGTCCACTCACTGTCCCTGCCTCTGTCCACTCACTGTCCCTGCCTCTGTCCACTCACTGTCCCTGCCTCTGTCCACTCACTGTCCCTGCCTCTGTCCACTCACTGTTGCTGCCTCTGTCCACTCACTGTCACTGCCACTGTCCACTCACTGTCTGTGCTGCTGTCCGCACTGTCCACTCGCTCTGCGAGCTATTGTCTGCACTGTCCACTCACTGTCCGTGCTGCTGTCTGTATTGTCCACTCACTGTCCATGCTGCTGTCTGCACTGTCCACTCACTGTCCATGCTGCTGTCTGCACTGTCCACTCACTGTCCATGCTGCTGTCTGCACTGTCCACTCACTGTCCGTGCTGCTGTCCACACTGTCCATTCACTGTCTGTGCTACTGTCCGCACTGTCCACTCACTGTCCCTGCTGCTGTCCGCACTGTCCACTCACTGTCACTGCTGTTGTCCACACTGTCCATTCACTGTCCGTGCTGCTGTCCGCACTGTTCACTCACTGTCCGTGCTGCTGTCCGCACTGTTCACTCACTGTCCGTGCTGCTGTCCGCACTGTCCACTCACCGTCCCTGCTGCTGTCCGCACTGTCCATTCACTATCCGTGCTGCTGTCCGCACTGTTCACTCACTGTCCGTGCTGCTGTCCGCACTGTTCACTCACTGACAATGCTGCTGTCTGCACTGTCCACTCACTGTCCATGCTGCTGTCCGCACTGTCCACTCACTGTCCCTGCAGCTGTCCGTACTGTCCCCTCACTGTCCACTCAATGTCCGTGCTGATGTCCGCACTGTTCACTCACTGTCCGTGGTGCTGTCCGCACTGTCCACTAACAGGTCTGTGCAGCTGTCCGCACTGTCCACTCACAGGTCTGAGCAGCTGTCCGCACTGTCCATGCTGCTGTCCACACTGTCCACTCGCTGTCCGTGCTGCTGTCCGCATTGTCCATTTGCAGTCCGTGCTGCTGTCCGCACTGTCCACTCACTGTCCCTGCTGCTGTCCGATCTGTCCATCACTGTGCGTGCTGCTGTCCATTCACTGTCCGTGTTGCTGTCCGCACTGTCAACTCACTGTCCGTGCTGCTGTCCGCACTGTCCACTCACTGTCCGTGCTGCTGTCCACACTGTCAACTCACTGTCCGTGCTGCTGTCCGCACTGTCAACTCACTGTCCGTGCTGCTGTCCGCACTGTCAACTCACTGTCCCTGCTGCTGTCCGATCTGTCCATCACTGTGCGTGCTGCTGTCCGCCCTTTCCACTTGCTGTCACTGCTGACGTCCACTGTCCTATTTCTGTCCCTGTTGCTGTCAGTCCACTCACTGGCCGCACTGTGCACTGACTGTCCCTGCTGCTAACCACACTGCCCACTTACTGGCGCTGCTGCTGTCTGCACTGTCCACTCACTGGCGCTGCAGGTGTCGGCACTGTCCACTCATTGCCCCAGCCACTGTCCCCTCACTGACCCTGCCACTGTCCCCTCACTGATCCTGCCACTGTCCACTCACTGAACCTGCTGCTGTCCACTCACTGACCTTGCCACTGCCCACTCACTGAACCTGCTGCTGTCCACACTGTCCACTTACTGGTGGCACTGTCCACTCACTGTCTCTGCCACTGTCCACTCACTGTCCCTGTTGTTGTTGACGCTGTCCACTCACTGTCCATGCTGCTGTCCGCACTGACCACACACTGTCCCTGCTGCTGTCCGCACTGTCCACTCACTGTCCGTGCTGCTGTCCGCACTGTCCATTCACTGTCCGTGCTGCTGTCCGCACTGTCCACTCACTGTCCCTGCTGCTGTCCGCACTGTTCACACACTGTCCCTGCTGCTGTCCGCACTGTCCACTCACTGTCCGTGCTGCTCTCCGCACTGTTCACACACTGTCCCTGCTGCTGTCTGCACTGTCCACTCACTGTCCGTGCTGCTGTCAGCACTGTCCATTCACTGTCCCTGCTGCTGTCCGCGCTGCTGTCCGCACTGTCCACTCACTGTCCCTGCTGCTGTCCGCACTGTCCATTCACTGTCCCTGCTGCTGTCCGCACTGTCCATTCACTGTCCGTGCTGCTGTCAGCACTGTTCACTCACTGTCCCTGCTGCTGTCCGCACTGTCCACTCACTGTCCCTGCTGCTGTCCGCACTAGCCACCCAATGTTACTGCCGCTGTCCGCACTGTCCACACAGCGGTAGGGACAGCAAGTGAACAGGGTGGACACTGTCCACTCACTGTCGCTGCTGCTGTCCGCACTGTCCACTCACTACTCCTACTGCTGTCGACACTTTCCACTTACTGTCCGTTGCTGACCACACTCTCCACTCTGTCTCTGCCACTGTCTGCACTGTCCACTCACTGCCCCAATACGGTCCGCACTGTCCACTCACTGACCTTGCCACTGCCCACTCACTGAACCTGCTGCTGTCCACACTGTCCACTTACTGGTGGCACTGTCCACTCACTGTCTCTGCCACTGTCCACTCACTGTCCCTGTTGTTGTTGACGCTGTCCACTCACTGTCCATGCTGCTGTCCGCACTGACCACACACTGTCCCTGCTGCTGTCCGCACTGTCCACTCACTGTCCGTGCTGCTGTCCGCACTGTCCATTCACTGTCCGTGCTGCTGTCCACACTGTCCACTCACTGTCCCTGCTGCTGTCCGCACTGTTCACACACTGTCCCTGCTGCTGTCCGCACTGTCCACTCACTGTCCGTGCTGCTGTCCGCACTGTTCACACACTGTCCCTGCTGCTGTCCGCACTGTCCACTCACTGTCCGTGCTGCTGTCAGCACTGTCCATTCACTGTCCCTGCTGCTGTCCGCGCTGCTGTCTGCACTGTCCACTCACTGTCCCTGCTGCTGTCCGCACTGTCCTTTCACTGTCCCTGCTGCTGTCCGCACTGTCCATTCACTGTCCGTGCTGCTGTCAGCACTGTTCACTCACTGTCCCTGCTGCTGTCCGCACTGTCCACTCACTGTCCCTACTGCTGTCCGCACTAGCCACCCAATGTTACTGCCGCTGTCCGCACTGTCCACACAGCGGTAGGGACAGCAAGTGAACAGGGTGGACACTGTCCACTCACTGTCGCTGCTGCTGTCCGCACTGTCCACTCACTACTCCTACTGCTGTCGACACTTTCCACTTACTGTCCGTTGCTGACCACACTCTCCACTCTGTCTCTGCCACTGTCTGCACTGTCCACTCACTGCCCCAATATGGTCTGCACTGTCCACTCACTGACCCTGCCACTGCCCACTCACTGACCCTGCCACTGTCCACGCACTGTCCCTGCCACTGTCCACTCACTGACCTTGCCACTGTCCACTCACTGACCTTGCCACTGTCCACTCGCGGACCCTGCCACTGTCCACACGCTGTCCCTGCCACTGTCCACTCACTGACCCTGCTACTGTCCACGCGCTGACGCTGCCACTGTCCACGCGCTGTCCCTGCCACTGTCCACGCGCTGTCCCTGCCTCTGTCCACTCTGACCCTGCCATTGTCCACTCGCTGTCCCTGCCTCTGTCCACTCGCTGTCCCTGCCTCTGTCCACTCGCTGTCCCTGCCTCTGTCCACTCACTGTCCCTGCCTCTGTCCACTCGCTGTCCCTGCCTCTGTCCACTCGCTGTCCCTGCCTCTGTCCACTCGCTGTCCCTGCCTCTGTCCACTCGCTGTCCCTGCCTCTGTCCACTCGCTGTCCCTGCCTCTGTCCACTCGCTGTCCCTGCCTCTATCCACTCACTGTCACTGCCTCTGTCCACTCACTGTCGCTGCCACTGTCCACTCACTGTCCACTCACTGTCCATGCTGCTGTCTGCACTGTCCACTCACTGTCCGTGCTGCTGTCCGCATTGTCCACTCACTGTCCGTGCTGCTGTCCACACTGTCCATTCACTGTCTGTGCTGCTGTCTGCACTGTCCACTCACTGTCCGTGCTGCTGTCCGCACTGTCCACTCACTGTCCATGCTGCTGTCTGCACTGTCCACTCACTGTCCGTGCTGCTGTCCGCACTGTCCACTCACTGTCCGTGCTGCTGTCCACACTGTCCATTCACTGTCTGTGCTACTGTCCGCACTGTTCACTCACTGTCCCTGCTGCTGTCTGCACTGTTCATTCACTGTTCGTGCTGCTGTCCGCACTGTTCACTCACTGTCCCTGCTGCTGTCCGTACTGTCCACTCGCTGTCTGTGCTGCTGTCCGCACTGTCCACTCACTGTCCGTGCTGCTGTCCGCACTGTCCACTCACTGTCCATGCTGCTGTCCACACTGTCCACTCACTGTCCCTGCTGCTGTCCGTAGTGTCCCCTCACTGTCCGCTCATTGTCCGTGCTGATGTCCGCACTGTTCACTCACTGTCCGTGCTGCTGTCCGCACTGTTCACTCACTGTCCGTGCTGCTGTCCGCACTGTTCACTCACTGTCCGTACTGTTCACTCACTGTCCTTGCTGCTGTCCGCACTGTCCACTCACTGTCCCTGCTGCTGTCCGTACTGTCCCCTCACTGTCCGCTCACTGTCCATGCTGCTGTCCGCACTGTCCACTCGCTGTCCGTGCTGCAGTCCGCACTGTCCATTTGCAGTCCGTGCTGCTGTCCGCACTGTCCACTCACTGTCCCTGCTGCTGTCCGATCTGTCCATCACTGTGCGTGCTGCTGTCCGCCCTTTCCACTTGCTGTCACTGCTGATGTCCACTGTCCTTTTTCTGTCCCTGTTGCTGTCAGCACAATCCACTCACTGGCCGCACTGTGCACTGACTGTCCCTGCTGCTAACCACACTGCCCACTTACTGGCGCTGCTACTGCCTGCACTGTCCACTCACTGGCGCTGCTGCTGTCGGCACTGTCCACTCACTGTCCCTGCCACAGTCCCCTCACTGACCCTGCCACTGTCCCCTCACTGACCCTGCCACTGTCCCCTCACTGACCCTGCCACTGCCCCCTCACTGACCCTGCCACTGCCCCCTCACTGACCCTGCCACTGTCCACACTGTCCACTTACTGGTGGCACTGTCCACTCACTGTCTCTGCCACTGTCCACTCACTGTCCCTGTTGTTGTCGACGCTGTCCACTCATGTCCCTGCCGCTGTCCACACTGTCAACTCACTGCCCCTGCTGCTGTCCGCACTGTCCATTCGCAGTCTGTGCTTCTGTCTGCACTGTCCACTCACTGTCCGTGCTGCTGTTCTCATTGTCCACTCATTGTGTGTGCTGCTGTCCGCACTGTCCACTCACTGTCCCTGCTGCTGTCCGCACTGTCCACTCACTGTCCGTGCTGCTGTTCGCACTGTCCATTCACTGTCCGTGTTGCTGTCTGCACTGTCCATTCACTGTCCGTGTTGCTGTCTGCACTGTCCATTCACTGTCCGTGTTGCTGTCCGCACTGTCCACACACTGTCCCTGCTGCTGTCCGCACTGTCCACTCACTGTCCCTGCTGCTGTCCGCACTGTCCACTCACTGTCCCTGCTGATGTCGGCACTGTCCACTCACTGTCCCTGCCACAGTCCCCTCACTGACCCTGCCACTGTCCCCTCACTGACTCTGCCACTGTCCCCTCACTGACTCTGCCACTGTCCCCTCACTGACTCTGCCACTGTCCCCTCACTGACTCTGCCACTGTCCCCTCACTGACTCTGCCACTGTCCCCTCACTGATCCTGCCACTGCCCACACACTGACCCTGCCACTGCCCACTCACTGAACCTGCTGCTGTCGACACTGTCCACTTACTCGTGGCACTGTCCACTCACTGTCTCTGCCACTGTCCACTCACTGTCCCTGTTGTTGTTGACGCTGTCCACTCACTGTCCCTGCTGCTGTCCACACTGTCCACTCACTGTCCGTGCTGCTGTCCGCACTGTCCACTCACTGTCCCTGCTGCTGTCCGCACTGTCCATTCACTGTCCGTGCTGATGTCGGCACTGTCCACTCACTGTCCCTGCTGCTGTCCGCACTGTCCACTCACTGTCCGTGCTGCTGTCCGCACAGTCCACTCACTGTCCCTGCTGATGTCGGCACTGTCCACTCACTGTCCCTGCCACTGTCCCCTCACTGACCCTGCCACTGTCCCCTCACTGACCCTGCCACTGTCCCCTCACTGACCCTGCCACTGTCCCCTCACTGACCCTGCCACTGTCCCCTCACTGACCCTGCCACTGTCCACGCACTGACTCTGCCACTGTCCCCTCACTGACTCTGCCACTGTCCACTCACTGATCCTGCCACTGCCCACTCACTGACCCTGCCACTGCCCACTCACTGAACCTGCTGCTGTCCACACTGTCCACTTACTCGTGGCACTGTCCACTCACTGTCTCTGCCACTGTGCACTCACTGTCCCTGCTGCTGTCCACACTGTCCACTCACTGTCCGTGCTGCTGTCCGCACTGTCCACTCACTGTCCGTGCTGCTGTCGGCACTGTCCATTCACTGTCCCTGCTGCTCTCCGCACTGTCCATTCACTGTCCGTGCTGCTGTCAGCACTGTTCACTCACTGTCCCTGCTGCTGTCGGCACTGTCCATTCACTGTCCCTGCTGCTGTCCGCACTGTCCACTCACTGTCCATGCTGCTGTCAGCACTGTCCATTCACAGTCCGTGCTGCTGTCAGCACTGTTCACTCACTGTCCCTGCTGCTGTCGGCACTGTCCATTCACTGTCCCTGCTGCTGTCCGCACTGTCCACTCACTGTCCGTGCTGCTGTCCGTACTGTCCATTCACTGTCCGTGCTGCTGTCAGCACTGTTCACTCACTGTCCATGCTGCTGTCCGTACTGTCCATTCACTGTCCGTGCTGCTGTCAGCACTGTTCACTCACTGTCCATGCTGCTCTCCGCACTGTCCACTCACTGTCCCTGCTGATGTCAGCACTGTTCACTCACTGTCCATGCTGCTCTCCGCACTGTCCACTCACTGTCCGTGCTGCTGCCTGCACTGTCCACTCACTGTCCCTGCTGATGTCGGCACTGTCCACTCACTGTCTCTGCCACAGTCCCCTCACTGACCCTGCCACTGTCCCCTCACTGACCCATCCACTGTCCCCTCACTGACCCTGCCACTGTCCACGCACTGACTCTGCCACTGACCCCTCACTGACTCTGCCACTGTCCACTCACTGATCCTGCCACTGCCCACTCACTGACCTTGCCACTGCCCACTCACTGAACCTGCTGCTGTCCACACTGTCCACTTACTCGTGGCACTGTCCACTCACTGTCTCTGCCACTGTCCACTCACTGTCCCTGCTGCTGTCCACACTGTCCACTCACTGTCCATGCTGCTGTCCGCACTGTCCACTCAATGTCCGTGCTGCTGTCGGCACTGTCCATTCACTGTCCCTGCTGCTCTCCGCACTGTCCATTCACTGTCCGTGCTGCTGTCAGCACTGTTCACTCACTGTCCCTGCTGCTGTCCGCACTGTCCATTCACTGTCCCTGCTGCTGTCCGCACTGTCCATTCACTGTCCGTGCTGCTGTCAGCACTGTTCACTCACTGTCCCTGCTGCTGTCCGCACTGTCCACTCACTGTCCCTGCTGCTGTCCGCACTATCCACCCAATGTTACTGCCGCTGTCCGCACTGTCCACACAGCGGTAGGGACAGCAAGTGGACAGGGTGGACACTGTCCACTCACTGTCGCTGCTGCTGTCCGCACTGTCCACTCACTACTCCTGCTGCTGTCGACACTTTGCACTTACTGTCCGTTGCTGTCCACACTCTCCACTCTGTCCCTGCCACTGTCTGCACTGTCCACTCACTGCCCCAATACGGTCCACATTGCCCCCTCACTGACCCTGCCACTGTCCACTCACTGGCTCTGCCACTGTCCACTCACTGATCCTGCCACTGCCCACTCACTGACCCTGCCACTACCCACTCACTGAACTTGTTGCTGTCCACGCTGTCCACTTACTGGTGGCACTGTCCACTCACTGTCTCTGCCACTGTCCACTCACTGTCCCTGTTGTTGTCAACGCTTTCCACTCACTGTCCCCGCTGCTGTCCGCACTGTCCACTCACTGTCCATGCTGCTGTCGGCACTGTCCATTCACTGTCCCTGCTGCTGTCGGCACTGTTCACTCACTGTTCCTGCTGCAGTCGGCACTGTTCACTCACTGTCCCTGCTGCTGTCCGCATTGTCCACTCACTGTCCCTGCTGCTGTCCGCACTGTCCACTCACTGTCCGTGCTGCTGTCCTCACTATCCACCCAATGTTACTGTCGCTGTCCGCACTGTCCACACAGCGGTAGGGACAGCAAGTGGACAGGGTGGACACTGTCCACTCACTGTCGCTGCTGCTGTCCGCACTGTCCACTCACTACTCCTACTGCTGTCGACACTTTCCACTTACTGTCCGTTGCTGTCCACACTCTCCACTCTGTCCCCGCCACTGTCCGCACTGTCCACTCACTGCCCCAATACGGTCCGCACTGTCCACTCACTGACCCTGCCACTGTCCACACACTGACCCTGCCACTGTCCACTCGCTGTCCTTGCCTCTGTCCACTCGCTGTCCCTGCCTCTGTCCACTCGCTGTCCTTGCCTCTGTCCACTCGCTGTCCTTGCCTCTGTCCACTCGCTGTCCTTGCCTCTGTCCACTCTCTGTCCCTGCCTCTGTGCACTCGTTGTCACTGCCACTGTCCACTCACTGAGCCTGCCACTGTCCACGCACTGTCCCTGCCTCTGTTCACTCGCTGTCCATGCCTCTGTCCACTCGCTGTCCCTGCCTCTGTCCACTCGCTGTCCCTGCCTCTGTCCACTCGCTGTCCCTGCCTCTGTCCACTCGCTGTCCCTGCCTCTGTCCACTTGCTGTCCCTGCCTCTGTCCACTCCCTGTCCCTGCCTCTGTCCACTCACTGTCCCTGCCTCTGTCCACTCACTGTCCCTGCCTCTGTCCACTCACTGTCCCTGCCACTGTCCACTCACTGTCTGTGCTGCTGTCCGCGCTGTCCACTCGCTCTGCGAGCTACTGTCTGCACTTTCCACTCACTGTCCATGCTGTCCGCACTGTCCACTCACTGTCCATACTGCTGTCTGCATTGTCCACTCACTGTCCATACTGCTGTCTGCACTGTCCACTCAATGTCCGTGCTGCTGTCCGCACTGTCCACTCACTGTCCATGCTGCTGTCTGCACTGTCCACTCACTGTCCGTGCTGCTGCCCACACTGTCCATTCACTGTCTGTGCTACTGTCCGCACTGTCCACTCACTGACCCTGCTGCTGTCCGCACTGTCCACTCACTGTCACTGCTGTTGTCCACACTGTCCATTCACTGTCCGTGCTGCTGTCCGCACTGTTCACTCACTGTCCGTGCTGCTGTCCGCACTGTTCACTCACTGTCACTGCTGCTGTCCACACTGTCCATTCACTGTCCGTGCTGATGTCCGCACTGTTCACTCACTGTCCGTGCTGCTGTCCGCACTGTCCATTCACTGTCCGTGCTGCTATCCGCACTGTCCACACACTGTCCCTGCTGCTGTCCGCACTGTCCACTCACTGTCCCTGCTGCTGTGCACAATGTCCATTCACTGTCCATGCTGCTGTCCGCACTGTTCACTCACTGTCCGTGCTGCTGTCCGCACTGTTCACTCACTGACAATGCTGCTGTCTGCACTGTCCACTCACTGTACCTGCTGCGGTCTGCACTGTCCACTCACTGTCCGTGCTGCTGTCCGCACTGTCCACTCACTGACCCTGCTGCTGTCTGCACTGTCCACTCACTGTTCCTGCTGCTGTCCGCACTGTCCACTCACTGTCTTTGCTGCTGTCCGTACCGTCCACTCACTGTCCGTGCTGCTGTCAGCACTGCCCACTCACTGTCCGTGCTGCTGTTGGCACTGTCCACTCACTGTCCCTGCTGCTGTCCGCACTGTCCACTCACTGTCCGTGCTGCTGTCCGCACTGTCCACTCACTGGCAGCATTGTCCACTCACTGACCCTGCCACTGTCCCCTCACTGACCCTGCTGCTGTCCACACTGTCCACTTACTGGTGGCACTGTCCACTCACTGTCCCTGTTGTTGTCGACGCTGCCCACTCACTGTCCTTGCCGCTGTCCACACTGTCTACTCACTGCCCCTGCTGCTGTCCGCATTGTCCACTCACTGGCGGCATTGTCCACTCACTATCTCTGCTGCTGTCCACACTGAACCCTGGCTGTCCCCACAACAGTCCACATTGTCCACTCCCTGTCTGCACTGTCCATTCAATGGCCCAGCTGCTGTCCACAAGCTCTACTCACTGTCCATGCAGCTGACCGCACTGTCCACGCTGCTGTCCGCACTGTCCATTCGCAGTCCGTGCTGCTGTCCGCACTATCCACTCACAGTCACTGCTGCTGTCCGCACTGTCCACTCACTGTCACTGCTGCTGTCCGCACTGTCCACTCACTGTCTGTGCTGCTGTCCGCACTGTCCACTCACTGTCCATGTTGCTGTCCGCACTGTCCACTCGCTGTCCGTGCTGCTGTCCGCACTGTCCATTCGCAGTCCGTGCTGCTGTCCGCACTGTCCACTCTCTGTCCGTGCTGCTGTCCGCACTGTCGACTCACTTGGTGGCATTGTCCACTCACTGCCCCTGCTGCTGTCTGCACTGTGCATTTGCAGTCCGTGCTGCTGTCCGCACTGTCCATGTTGCTGTCCGCACTGTCCATTCACTGCCCGTGTTGCTGTCCGCACTGTCCACTCACTGTCCCTGCTGCTGTCCGCACAGTCCACTCACTGTCCCTGCTGATGTCAGCACTGTCCACTCACTGTCCCTGCCACAGTCCCCTCACTGACCCTGCCACTGACCCCTCACTGACCCTGCCACTGTCCCCTCACTGACCCTGCCACTGTCCCCTCACTGACTCTGCCACTGTCCCCTCACTGATCCTGCCACTGTCCACTCACTGACCCTGCTGCTCTCCACACTGTCCACTTACTGGTGGCACTGTCCACTCACTGTCTCTGCCAATGTCCACTCAGTGACCCTGCCACGGTCCACTCAGTGACCCTGCCACGGTCCACTCACTGTCCCTGCCACTGTCCACTCACTGTCCCTGCCACTGTCCACTCACTGTCCCTGCCACTATCCACTCACTGTCCCTGCCACTATCCACTCACTGTCCCTGCTACTGTCCACTCACTGACCCTGCCACTGTCCACTCACTGTCCCTGCCACTGTCCACTCACTGTCCCTGCCACTGTCCCCTCAGTGACCCTGCCACTGTCCACTTGCTGACCCTGCCACTGTCCACTCGCTGTCCTTACCACTGTCCATTCACTGTCCCTGCCACTGTCCACTCGCTGTCGCTGCCACTGTCCACTCACTGTCGCTGCCACTGTCCATTCACTGTCCCTGCCTCTGTCCACTCCCTGTCCCTGCCTCTGTCCACTCCCTGTCCCTGCCTCTGTCCACTCACTGTCCCTGCCACTGTCCACTCACTGTCGCTGCCTCTGTCCACTCACTGTCGCTGCCACTGCCCACTCACTGTCGCTGCCACTGCCCACTCACTGTCTGTGCTGCTGTCCGCACTGTCCACTTGCTCTCTGAGCTACTGTCTGCACTGTCCACTCACTGTCCATGCTGCTGTCTGCACTGTCCACTCACTGTCGGTGCTGCTGTCCACACTGTCCATTCACTGTCTGTGCTACTGTCCGCACTGCCCACTCACTGTACCTGCTGCTGTCCACACTGTCCACTCACTGTCCCTGCTGCTGTCCGCACTGTGCACTCACTGTCCCGGCTGCTGACTGCACAGTCCATTCACTGTCCATGCTGCTGACCACACTGTCCACTCACTGTCCGTGCTGCTGTCTGCACTGTCCACTCACTGTCCCTGCTGCTGTCCACACTGTCCACTTACTAGCGGCACTGTCCACTTACTGTCTCTGCCACTGTCCACACTGAACCCTGGCTGTCCCTACCACAGTCCACACTGTCCACTCACTGAAGCTGCCGTTTTCTGCACTGTCCACTCAATGGCGGCATTGTCCACTCACTGACCCTGCCACTGTCCACTCACTGACCCTGCCACTGTCCACTCACTGACCCTGCTACTGTCCACTCACTGACCCTGCCAATGTCCACTTACCGACCCTGCCAATGTCCACTCACTGTCTCTGCCACTGTCCACACTGAACCCTGGCTGAATCTACCACAGTCCACTCACTGTCTGCACTGTCCATTCACTGTCTGTGCTACTGTCCACACTGTCCACTCACTGCCCCTACTGCTGTCCGCACTGTCCATTCACAGTCCGTGCTGCTGTCCACACTCCCCACTCTGTCCCTGCTGCTGTCTGCACTGTCCACTCACTGTCCATGCTGCTGTCCGCACTGTATACTCACTGTCTATGCTGCTGTCCGCACTGTATACTCACTGTCCATGCTGCTGTCCGCACTGTACACTCACTGTCCATGCTGCTGTCCGCACTGTTCACTCACTGTCCATGCTGCTGTCCGCACTGTTCACTCACTGTCCGTGCTGCTGTCCGCACTGTACACTCACTGTCCGCACTGTTCACTCACTGTCCATGCTGCTGTCCGCACTGTTCACTCACTGTCCATGCTGCTGTCCACGCACTCCACTTGCTGTCCGTGCTGCTGTCCATACTGTCCTATTTCTGTCCCTGTCACTGTCAGCACGGTCCACTCACTGGCCGCACTGTCCCTGCTGCTAACCAACTGTCCACTCACTGTCCCTGCTGCTGTCGACACTTTCCACTTACTGTCCGTTGCTGTCCACACTCCCCACTCTGTCACTGCCACTGTCCACTCACTGCCCCTGCCACTGTCCACTCACTGCCCCTGTTGCTGTCGACACTTTCTACTTACTGTCCGTTGCTGTCCACACTCCCCACTCTGTCCCTGCCGCTGTCCGCGCTGTCCACTCACTGCCCACACTGTCTCTGGCCATTAGCACTGCCCGCTCACTGTCCCTGCTGCTATTTGCATTCACTATTGCCACTGTCCACTCGCTGTCCCTGCCACTATTCAATCGCTGCCCCTGCCACTGTCCACTCACTGCCCCTGCCACTGTCCACTCATTGCCCCTGCCACTGTCCACTCATTGCCCCTGCCACTGTCCACTCACTGACTCTGCCACTGTCCACTCACTGACCCTGCTGCTGCTCACACCGTCCACTTACTGGTGGCACTGTCCACTCACTGTCTCTGCTATTGTCCACTCACTGTCCATGCCGCTTGTCCACTCACTGTCCCTGCTGTCAATGCTGTCCACTTGCTGTCGCTGCTGCTATCAACACTGTCCACTCACTGCCCCTGCCGCTTTCTACACTGTCCTCTCGCTGTCCCTACCATTGTTGACACTGTCCACTCACTGTCCCTGTTGCTGTCCACATTGTCCACTCACTGTCCACACTGTCCACTTGCTGTCCACACTGTCCACTCACTGTCCCTGCTGCTGTCCACACTGTCCACTCACTGTCCCTGCTGCTGTCCACACTGTCCGTCTACTCACTGTCCCTGTTGCTGTCCACATTGTCCACTCACTGTCCACACTGTCCACTTGCTGTCCACACTGTCCACTCACTGTCCCTGCTGCTGTCCACACTGTCCACTCACTGTCCCTGCTGCTGTCCACACTGTCCACTCACTGTCCACACTGTCTACTCACTGTCCCTGCTGCTGTCCGCACTGTCCACTCACTGTCCCTGCTGCTGTCCACACTGTCCACTCACTGTCCACACTGTCTACTCACTGTCCACACTGTCTACTCACTGTCCCTGCTGCTGTCCGCACTGTCCACTCACTGTCCCTGCTGCTGTCCGCACTGTCCATTCACTGCCCCTGCTGCTGTCCGCACTGTCCACTCACTGGTGGCACTGTCCACTCACTGGTGGCACTGTCCACTCACTGGTGGCACTGTCCACTCACTGTCTCTGCAGCTGTCCACACTGAACCCTGGCTGTCCCTACCACAGTCCACACTGTCCACTCCCTGTCTGCACTGTCCATTCACTGTCCCTGCTGCTGTCCGCACTGTCCATTCTCTGCCCCTGCTGCTGTACGCACTGTCCACTCACTGGTGGCACTGTCCACTCACTGTCTCTGCCGCTGTCCATACTGAACCCTGGCTGTCCCTACCACAGTCCATACTGTCCACTCAGTCTGCACTGTCCATTCTCTGTATGTGCTGCTGTCCACACTGTCCACTCACTGTCCGTGCTGCTGTCCGCATTGTCCACTCACTGTCCCTGCTGCTGTCCTCACTGTCCACTCACTGTCCCTGCTGCTGTCCACAATGTCCACTCTCTGTCCCTGCTGCTGTCCACACTGTCTACTTGCTGTTCCTGCTGCTGTCCACACTGTCCACTGCCCCGCCACTGTCCCTGCCTCTGTCTGCAATGTCCACTCACTGTCTCTACCTACCCTATTATGATTTCCTTCAATCCCAGGCAACCCAGTCATCACTGGCAATATCCCACTTTGATGGCCGTTCGGTAAGCGCACTGTCAATGCTGTGAGAAATCCAATGTTTCTTGAGCCAGGTGCCGGTTTCTAATTGAGTCCTGTTATTACATATATCAGAATGCACTGGAAGGAATTGCATTGTTTGCCATCAGCTCGTGTCTACACTAGAATCGAACCCGGTGCTACCGCTGTAAATGCCTGATTGGCCAGCCAATTGTTTACTGCAGAGTGGGGAGAGTGGCTCCTTGTTTAGGATGTTGGCTGTCTCTGCTCTCTGCTCCCTTCTAGCTCCATTCTTGGAAATCTGTCCCGACCACCCCCTACTGTCAGATCAAACGAGACATTGCCCAAGACGTGGCATCAGCAACAACTAAACCTGGATAAAGATGCTGCCTACAGACCCAATGCCCAGGTTCTGCCACTTTGTACCCCATCCCCATACCCCATTACTGCCCAATGCCCCGATCACTGGACTCAAACATTCCATACCAACGACTCCAGGACCCTGGACCTCCTCGATATCTCCATTCTCATTGGTTATCTTCCAGTAACGACTGTCCAGCTGACAGACACTGTCTGGTGAGGCATCCTTCACCATTTCTATCCTGTACAGAGAAACCGAGCACCATTAACCCTTTCACAGCAGTTCAACTGCAATGGCGTTCAGACAGATTCAGAAGTGTAACCAATCTTTCTGCAATATATGAACAATTATTAAAAAGAATGGTCCTTGGTTCGGACAAGACCACCAATATTTAGATTCTAAGGAAGATCATCAGTAACAGAGATCAAAAACACTGACCGAGAGCATCACAGGAGAGGATTGATGATAGATAAACAACTCAGCAGCAAGAGATACCGGAGCGTCGCTGATCTCAGAGCATTAATCAACATCAAATAAAAACCAAGAATTGATGTTACAGAACCACTCGCAGATGATTGATGAGTTTTTTGCAAAAACTTAATCTTTGTTCTTTAAGTGAGGGAGGTGTCAAACTCAGAACTGGAAATCGAAGTTAAAGTAACAAAAAGTTGCTGAGAAAATTAGACATGCCAAAGCTTTCAGTTTTGCACTCATCAGAATAACTCGCAGGAAATTACCAACTGTTACAGGGAACAACAATTTATATTGCCTGAGAAGAGTTGGCAAGTGGACTTTGATAGGTGGAGGCGTTGCCATGGAGAATGCAGTGTGAAACAGCTAACGGCCCAGTTTTGTTCCAATTCAAACCAGGCAGGTTGACTCTAATTGGTCAAGACATTGCCCTGGGGAATGAACCGGGGAATGACTGTTCCTTAAGCTTTTGTTTAGTTGTAAAAATGCAAAGTGTGGACATGTTCCTGTTGTCTGCAAAGAACAGGGCCGTGCATGTGAATGTATGTGGATTCTAGTGGGTGTGAGCCCGACAATCTTAAATTGGTTTTCACTGTTGTTCTTAGCACAATCAGGATTGTTTAGCAAGTGCTGTCTAATCGCAGAATCACATCTAATGTTGGACACTGTTTTGCGTTTTGTAAACACTGGTTGGGTAGGGAGGTCAGTGTTTTGCCTGTTGTGAACAATCAAAGGGATATGCTGTTTGATATGATCCACCTGTCATTGGGATGTCCAACCTACATACCTGACATCACACTGGCACTGAAACTCATATACCACATTACTCATTTGTATGATAGGCACAGCATCTGTCTGGCTTGATGGCAACATCCTGTTAGTGGAGCATGTCTATTTTTATTGGATTACTCAAGTTCTGTAATTTGAAGTTAATGAGCTCGATAAACATTTTTTATATAATTCTTTCATAAGTTTCAATAACTCTTCAGTTATTTCTGTTACATTAGTTAGTCTAACGAATAGAGGATTGGCAGGACATCTCAATCCCATTCCCCGAGTGGGAAACCTTAGATGCTTCTCATGTCCTGGAAGACCATGTGTGCCAGAAGTATTGTCAGCTGCATCAGCTGGAGCTCCAGGTCTCTGAGTTTGAGCAGCAGCTAGTGTATCTACAAGGCTGAGCGCTGCATGGACAGTGCGTTTCTGGAAATGGTCATCCCGCAGTTTTTAAAAATGCATCTCCTGACACCAACTTGGAGGGGTCCTTGGCAATGTCACACATGCTCACATTTGTCATGTGCATTTGTTCCCATCACTTAGCTATATATCTGTGCAGAGAGGAGACTGAGCACTGGACTGTCAGCATCCAACTATATATCTGTGCAGAGAGGAGACTGAGCACTGGACTGTCAGCATCCAACTATATATCAGTCCAGAGAGGAGACTGAGCACTGGACTGTCAGCATCCAACTATATATCAGTCCAGAGAGGAGACTGAGCACTGGACTGTCAGCATCCAACTATATATCTGTGCAGAGAGGAGACTGAGCACTGGACTGTCAGCATCCAACTATATATCAGTCCAGAGAGGAGACTGAGCACTGGACTGTCAGCATCCAACTATATATCAGTCCAGAGAGGAGACTGAGCACTGGACTGTCAGCATCCAACTATATATCAGTCCAGAGAGGAGACTGAGCACTGGACTGTCAGCATCCAACTATATATCAGTCCAGAGAGGAGATTGAGCCCTGGACTGTCAGCATCCAACTATATACCAGTCCAGAGAGGAGACTGAGCACTGGACTGTCAGCATCCAACTATATATCAGTCCAGAGAGGAGACTGAGCACTGGACTGTCAGCATCCAACTATATATCAGTCCAGAGAGGAGACTGAGCACTGGACTGTCAGCATCCAACTATATATCAGTCCAGAGAGGAGACTGAGCACTGGACTGTCAGCATCCAACTATATATCAGTCCAGAGAGGAGACTGAGCACTGGACTGTCAGCATCCAACTATATATCAGTCCAGAGAGGAGATTGAGCCCTGGACTGTCAGCATCCAACTTTTTCCTTGGAAATCCTGAAGTAACTAAATATAGCTTTTAATCAGCCCAAGGTGGAAAATTCATTTTTGAGGCAATCAAGCAGTAATCAGATGCAAGCATGGATAAATTATTTGTGAATAATCAATGACAGTGCACAAACTATACAGAATATGCCATTAAATAGCTGGATAGGGATTTCTAAACAACCCCATAAGGAAGTGTGCCCTCTCCAATTGCAGCAACACCAACAACAGCCGAATTTAGAAGTTTGTAGGTAAGGAGGAAATATGTGACCGCCAGGTTGTCGAGGAGGAGCAAGGCAGCTAATGCAGGAATCCATCTCCCTCTCAAACCGTTATTCAGTTCTGAACACCGATGAGAATGATGGAATGGGAAGGACGGTGGATCCTTGAGGGGGTGCGGACGAGATTTACTAGAATGGTTCCAGGCACAAGGGATTTTAGCTACAAGGTTAGGCTGGAGAAGCTGAGATTGTTCTCCTTGGAGCAAAGGAGATTGAGGGGAGATTTGATAGAGGTGTACAAGATAAGGACAGATAAGGTAGAAAAGGAAAAACTCTTCCCATTAGCTGATGACTAGGAAACAGAGATTTAAGGTTTTCAGCAAGAGGTGCAGGGAGAATGTGAGGAAGAACTTTATGACACAGTGAGTGGTAATGACCTAGAACTCGCTGCCTATAAGGGTGGTGGAAGCGGAGACAATGAATGATTACAAAAAGTAATTGGATAGCCATTTGCTGCAGGGAATAAAGCTGCAGGATGAAGGGGGAACAATAGGAATGATTGGATTGCTGTACAGACAGCCAGCATGGGTACGATGGGATGAATAGCCTCCTTCTGAGCCATTTTGACTCTTTGGTCTGAATTTTACCCTTGGCAGGCATGCGTGTGTGATCAGCAGGCCTGAGAGCAGCTGGGAAATGGACCGCCGACCATGATGGGCTCCTGACAGCGATTTCATGCTGCCGGCCAATTACCAGCCAGTGTGAACGGCGCCCTGAAACGCTCAGCACTGTGGAGGTGGCGGGTGGGAAGAGAGCGGACGATGACATCACTCCGGGTGAGCGTTGTGAGAAAGCAGATAGCTGCAGCAGGGAGTTGCAGGCCTTCAAATCATCAAATAAATGTGCAAAAAGCTGCAAAGAAATGTCCATGCATCACAATAAGCACCTGAAAGCATACATCATAAAAATGCTGTCCCCAGATATTTATTTTTATTTTATTTCCTAATGGAGATTTCATCCCACCCTTGGATGAGGTTCGATGAAAAATGCAAAGGCTGTCTGTGCGATTTGCCTGTCTGCCAACCGTAAGGTTGGACAGGCCACGTAAAATCACAGACAATTACTTCATTAATGGGCTTAATTGCCCTCATAACTGTCGTGGGCACACTTCTGACGGTGACGCATGCCCGTCAAGCGAAATATGGTTATGTGTGCAATGAGGTCGGGAGGATCAGTCGATGTCATCTTGCGTGATCACCTGCCTGTCAGGCATAAGATTCTGCCCTATGACTGTGAGTGCAGCCAGAACCATGTTCAGGGCATCACCCATTATTCAGGTGTGCAGGGTGGGAGGGGAGGACAGAAGGGAAGTTGGAGAAGCGTTAGTGACAGGGCATTCCATAGTTCAGGGAACAGACCAACATTTCCACAGCTGCAGTGGTTCTCCTGGATGGTGTGTTGCCTCCCTGGTGCCAAGGTCATTAAGTCACTGAGTGAATGCAGAATATTCTGAGGAGAGTGAACAGCCCAAAGTTCATGGTCCATATTGAAACCAATGACCGGGGTAGAAAGAGGGATGTGCTCCTTCAGGCAGAGTTTAGGGAGCTTGGAATAGAAACTAGCAATCTGGACCTCAAAGGTAGTACTCTCCGGATTACTCCCGGTGTCACAAACTTTCTTTTATTCCTTTCATAGGATGTGGGTGCCACTGGTTAAGCCAGCATTTATTGCCTACTTATTGCCTAGTTACCCTTGAGAAGGTGGTGGTGAGCTGCCTCCTTGAACTGCTGCAGTCCATGTGGTGTAGGTACACCCACAATGCTGTTAGGAAGGGAGTTCCAAGATTTTGACCCAGCGACAGTAAAGGAGCGGTGAAATATTTCCAAGTCAGGATGGTGAGTGACTTGGAGGGGAACTTCCAGGTGGTGGTGTTCCCATCTATCTGCTGCCCTTGTCCTTCTGGGTGGTAGTGGTCGTGGGTTTGGAAGTTGCTGTTGAAGGAGCCTTGGTGAATTCCTGCAGTGCATCTTGTAGATGGTACACACACTGCTGTTACTGTGCTTCGATGGTGGAGGGAGTGAACGTTTGTGGATGTGGTGCCAATCAAGCTGGGCTGCTTTGTCCTGGATGGTGTCCAGCTTCTTGAGTGTTGTAGAAGCTGCACTCATCCAGGCAAGTGGAGAGTATTCCATCACACTCGTGACTTGTGCCTTGTAGATGGTGAACACGCTTTGGGGTGTCAGGAGGCGAGTTACTCATTACATAATTCCTAGCCTCTGACTTGCTCTTAAAGCCACAGTATTTATATGACTAGTCCAGTTCAATTTCTGATCAACGGCAACCCCTAGGATGTTGATATTGGGGATTCAGTGATGGTAATGTCATTGAACATTAAGGGGCAATGGTT
This sequence comes from Carcharodon carcharias, assembly GCF_017639515.1. Lineage (NCBI taxonomy): Eukaryota > Metazoa > Chordata > Chondrichthyes > Lamniformes > Lamnidae > Carcharodon > Carcharodon carcharias. Next base: position 48,204,912 of record NC_054491.1, on the reverse strand, counting down.
GGATTCTCTCTTGTTGGAGATGGTCATTGCCTGACGCTTATGTGGCACGATCGTTACTTGCCACTTGTCAGCCCAAGCCTGGATATTGTCCATGTCTTGCTGCATTTGGACATGGACTGCTTCAGTATCTGAGGAGTCACGAATGGTGCTGAACATTGTGCAATCATCAGCGAACATCCCCACTTCTGACCTTATGATGGAAGTAAGGTCATTGATGAAGCAGCTGAAGATGGTTGGGCCTAGGAACCCTGAGCCTACCCTGAGGAACCCTTGCAGTGATGTTGTGGAACTGAGATGACTGACCTCCAACAACCACAACCTTCCTTTGCGCTAGGTATGACTCCAAGCAGTAGAGTGTATCCTTGAGAGTGTATTGCAGAGATGGTGCTGGAGAGAGGGCTTTAGGTTCCTGAAGAATTGAAGTCAATGTTGAGGGAGACAGGAAACAAAGAGAGAGAATATGAGAAGCGACGAGCAACTAATTTAACGAAGAATCCAATATTCTTCTGTAGTGTAGAAAAGTTTGGGTTTAATAGTTATATACAAATCATTTGTAATTTCGTTGTGTGTAATGATCAAAGTATATTAATGAATTAACCCAATATGATATTCTGTTTCACTGTCGTCAATGCAGGACACTCGTACATCATGTGGCTAGTTCCTTGTCGTCACATCCTCAAGTGACGAGTGAGAAACACCATGTGGTCTCACCTCACTGAGCGTTCTCCTTTTATGGTTTCATTACGGGACAAATGCAATGTTTTATCTTTATGCTTCGATCACAAAACAAGTGCTAAAGTCTGTCAAGGTTGATCGGATCTGAGTGCATTGCCATTACAGTCACCAGCAATTAACACTTAATTATTTGTATTTCCTAAGGTTCAAAGCCTTTGGTGAAGAAAAACAGCTGCAAGGCTTCAAACGGTTAGTCTTATTTACTGAGAAATCGTCCAGTCCTTTTAACTTGCATAAGTGTGAAAACAGAAGCAGTTACTTTCCACCACAACATTTAACCATCTTTGGTTCTGTAAGCTTAGAATTAAGTTTTCATAACTATGTAGCTCTCTGCTCTGTGTATCTTGCTACCTCAACTTTAACACACCACTCATCCTTATGCACTGATTTTATATGTACTTTGTATAGATATAGCCAGGCTATGTGTCACTTGTACTCTTACTAGTTTTAACTAAATTGCACCAAGCACTGGCAGATCTGGCACATAGTGTTAATATAGAACTGAATTCAAGGCTGCCCATAGTGATGTAAGAGAGCACATGTCCCACATCTGAGGGGGGTGGTCAGCCTGGTGTTGGACAGAGCAACGTGTGATGTAGGCCATTTAGTAGGGCCTTCGGGGGTTATTTGCCACATACTGGTTATATTGGTTCATGGTGCAGCGGTGCATGAACGTGACGAGTTACTCACAGCAGGAAGCAGGGCTGAGGCAGAATGACAAATGCGAGCTCTCCAAAACATCAGTTTGGTTTCTGGGCCACAATGTCAGCAATAAAAGCCTCACAGGGACCACAGAAAACTAGAGCTCTTAGTGAGTTCCCAACCTCATCCTTGATTCCAGGCCTCCAGTGATCTTGGGAATGGTGAACAGCTGGCAAAACTTTTACCAAATCTGGCACAAATCACAGAACCCTCGAGGCATCTACTTAAGTAAGGCCAGGCATGGTGCTGAGACTCACATCAAGAGCAAGCTTTCATCACATCAGGGCAATTCTGCTCTCCAAGGACATTCTGGCCTCCTACACCCAGCCTTGCCCACCAGCAGAACAGCAGATGCTGCTTCGTCCACAGACCTTGGAGCGGTTCTATTCCAGGAACAACTGGATAGACGTTGCTGACTACAATACATCCAGCTGGCTGTTGGACATAGAAACAAGATACACCGTCACAGAAAAGGAAGCTCCTGCAGTCACGTGGGCATGAGAAGTTTTCACACTGTATCATTGGCCTCAGGGTCCCAATCGAAACAGGCCATAAGCCACTGGTCTCATTCCTGGATGAGAAGGAGTTAGCAAACTTGCCTCCCTGAATCCAGCGATTCCACCTGCACCTTGTGAGGTTTGCCTGCGAGACAGTAAACACCCAAGGAAAAAATCAAACACCAGCAGGCACACTTTCCAGGGCCACAGTGGATCTTATGACAAAACAGGATATGAATCTTCCCATGAGCAGGTAGCGTCCTCCCAATTAACAAGGAGATAACTGCCAGAGAACACACGTAAATTCTAACAGATTTGCTAGGAACAAATGCGGGCTGAGGAATGTATCTGCATCTACAATTACTGCCAATGTGGGATGAGTAATGCACCTGCATCTACAATTACTGCCAATGTGGGATGAGTAATGCACCTGCATCTACCAGTACTGCCAATGTGGGATGAGGACAGTACCTGCACCTACCATTACTGCCAATGTGGGATGAGGACAGTACCTGCACCTACAATTACTGCCAATGTGGGATGAGTAATGCACCTGCATCTACCATTACTGCCAATGTGGGATGAGTAATGCACCTGCATCTACCATTACTGCCAATGTGGGATGAGTAATGCACCTGCATCTACAATTACTGCCAATGTGGGATGAGGACTGTACCTGCATCTACCATTACTGCCAATGTGGGATGAGTAATGCACCTGCATCTACCATTACTGCCAATGTGGGATGAGGACAGTACCTGCATCTACAATTACTGCCAATGTGGGATGAGGACAGTACCTGCATCTACAATTACTGCCAACGTGGGATGAGGACAGTACCTGCATCGACAATTACTGCCAATGTGGGATGAGTAATGCACCTGCATCTACAATTACTGCCAATGTGGGATGAGTAATGCACCTGCATCTACCATTACTGCGAATGTGGGATGAGGACAGTACCTGCATCTACAATTACTGCCAATGTGGGATGAGGACAGTACCTGCATCTACAATTACTGCCAATGTGGGATGAGTAATGCACCTGCATCTACAATTACTGCCAATGTGGGATGAGGACTGTACCTGCATCAACCATTACTGCCAATGTGGGATGAGTAATGTACCGGCATCTACCATTACTGCCAATGTGGGATGAGGAATGTGCCTGCATCTACCATTACTGCCAATGTGGGATGAGGAATGTGCCTGCATCTACCATTACTGCCAATGTGGGATGAGTAATGTACCGGCATCTACCATTACTACCAATGTGGGATGAGGAATGTGCCTGCATCTACAATTACTGCCAATGTGGGATGAGTAATGTACCTGCATCTACAATTACTGCCAATGTGGGATGAGTAATGTACCTGCATCTACAATTACTACCAATGTGGGATAAGGAATGTGCCTGCTTCTACCATTACTGCCAATGTGGGATGAGTAATGTACCTGCATCTACAATTACTGCCAATGTGGGATGAGTAATGTACCTGCATCTACAATTACTACCAATGTGGGATAAGGAATGTGCCTGCTTCTACCATTACTGCCAATGCGGGATGAGGAATGTACCTGCTTCTACCATTACTGCCAATGCGGGATGAGGAATGTGCCTGCTTCTACCATTACTGCCAATGTGGGATGAGTAATGTACCTGCATCTACAATTACTGTCAATGTGGGATGAGGAATGTACCTGCATCTACAATTACTGCTAATGTGGGATGAGTAATGTACCAGCATCTACAATTACTGCCAATGTGGGATCAGGAATGTACCTGCAACAACCATTACTGCCAATGTGGGATGAGTAATGTACCGGCATCTACCATTACTGCCAATGTGGGATGAGTAATGTACCTGCATCAACCATTACTGCCAATGTGGGATGAGTAATGTACCGGCATCTACCATTACTGCCAATGTGGGATGAGTAATGTACCTGCATCTACAATTATTGTCAATGTGGGATGAGGAATGTGCCTGCTTCTACCATTACTGCCAATGCGGGATGAGGAATGTACCTGCATCTACAATTACTGCCAATGTGGGATGAGTAATGTACCTGCATCTACAATTACTGCCAATGTGGGATGAGTAATGTACCTGCATCTACAATTACTGCCAATGTGGGATGAGTAATGTGCCTGCTTCTACCATTACGGCCAATGTGGGATGAGTAACGTACCTGAATCTACAATTACTGCCAATGTGGGATGAGTAATGTACCTGCATCTACAATTACTGCCAATGTGGGATGAGGAATGTGCCTGCTTCTACATTACTGCCAATGCGGGATGAGGAATGTACCTGCATCTACAGTTACTGCTAATGTGGGATGAGTAATGTACCAGCATCTACAATTACTGCCAATGTGGGATCAGGAATGTACCTGCATCTACAATTACTGTCAATGTGGGATGAGGAATGTGCCTGCTTCTACCATTACGGCCAATGTGGGATGAGTAACGTACCTGAATCTACAATTACTGCCAATGTGGGATGAGTAATGTACCTGCATCTACAATTACTGCTAATGCCGGATGAGGAATGTGCCTGCATCTACCATTACTGCCAATGTGGGATCAGGAATGTACCTGCATCTACCATTACTGCCAATGTGGGATGAGTAATGTACCTGCATCTACATTTACTGCCAATGTGGGATGAGGACTGTACCTGCATCTACCATTACTGCCAATGTGGGATGAGGAATGTACCTGCATCTACCATTACTGCCAATGTGGGATGAGGACTGTACCTGCATCTACCATTACTGCCAATGTGGGATAAGGAATATACCTGCATCTACCATTACTGCCAATGTGGGATAAGGAGTGTACCTGCATCTACAATTACTGCCAATGTGGGATAAGGAATGTGCCTGCATCTACCATTACTGCCAATGTGGGGTGAGGACTGTACCTGCATCTACCATTACTGCCAATGTGAGATCAGGAATGTACCTGCATCTACCATTACTGCCAATGTGGGATGAGGACTGTACCTGCATCTACATTTACTGGCAATGTGGGATGAGTAATGTACCTACATCTACCATTACTGCCAATGTGGGATGAGTAATGTACCTGCATCTACCATTACTGCCAATGTGGGATGAGGACTGTACCTGCATCTACCATTACTGCCAATGTGGGATGAGGACTGTACCTGCATCTACCATTACTGCCAATGTGGGATAAGGAATGTACCTGCATCTACAATTACTGCCAATGTGGGATAAGGAATGTGTCTGCATCTACCATTACTGCCAATGTGGGATGAGGAACGTGCCTGAATCTACCATTACTGCCAATGAGAGTGGCCACAACAGAGACCAAGCAGTGGCAGCATGACAGTTTCATTTAAACAGCAAAAACACCAGAGATGATCTCCTGGTCTGCACTGAGCAGCTGGTCTTCCCAATTTCCATTCAGGAGATACTTCAAAAAAAATACACCAGTGCCACCTGGCACCACCAAGTGTAGGGCATGGGCCCAACCCGCTGTCTGGTAGCCAGGCATTTCGAGGGTGATTGAGGACATCACAGCAAACTGCCAAGTGTGTGAGCTGTACAGGCAGGGCCAAAGAGGGCCCCTCATCCCCACAGTGTTTCCTACCAGCCACAGGAAAGGCTAGGCATTGACTTATTTGTCTTCAAACGGAAATTGCTCCTGATGGTGGATTATTTTTCCAGATGGGTTGAAGTGAAGCAACCAAATACAACTACCTCAGAGGCAGCCGTTAAGACACTCAAAGAGATGCTCAAGAGCCACGGCATCCTAGACAAGATCGTGCTTCCTGCACTTGACCACCACATCTGGCTTCCAACACCACACCAGCTCAGTATCCAACATCCTATAACAGATACGACAAAAAAGTATTGTAGCAAAGCATTTCCTGCAACCAAAACATATTGATATGCGCCTGCCCTAGTAAGAGTTCTACAGATGTCCATACATCAATAAGACTTTTGGAACAAGAGTCCAAATGTTAAATCTGGAGCTTATCTCACACTCTCAAAGCACCCCACTACGTGAGGTAAGATATTTCCTTTCTCCACAATCTCAGCAGAAAGCTATAAAATGTAATGAAAAAGCAGAAAAGCTGATCATGCGCTGTCATGGCCAATTAGAATCTGAAGAAGAGGCTGCTTTCAGGCTGGGAGCAGAAGACCACAGAACTGGCAGAGAGTGTGAATGCAAGAGCAAGAGGGCGTGCACACTCAGCTGAACCAGGAAGAAGGCCAGTAAAGTCACTGCCTAGCCTTGGTAAGTATTATTTTTGTTGCTTAAAAAACATTTCCTGAGTTACATTACTAGATGGTCTCCTGTTGCCTGAATGGTTCAAATCTCAGAAGAACAAAAGAATATTGAGTGAATGCAGACTCATTGCACAAGAATGGAGAAGGCCAGCTTACCTAATCCTGTAGGAGAAGAAGTAATGGGGCGGGTGCACTGAGCTCAGCTCTGGAAGGAAAGAGGTGGACACCGATATCATGATGTCACCCGTTTGAGCCACACATTTCTCATCATGGATGTACCTGGGAAAGAGAGCACCGTGTTAACGAAACAAGCTGAGAGAGTCAGACACACGATCCAGCAAGGACCCCAATATGACTGTAACAGGGCCGTTTAAACATTGTGGGCATAAGCAGGCATGCATGGGACATGCACTCATACAGTATACACAGGCAGGCAGGCACTCACACTCACACACACACACACACACAAAACCAGATTATCAGGCACAGCAGATGCACAGGCAGACTGAACACAAACACACAAAAGCACAGGCGCAGGGGCACATGCATGAACAAGCAGACAGACAAGTTCAATTAAGGCATTCAAGAGGGAATTGGATTATTACCTGAAAAGGAAGAATGTGCAGGGTTACGGGGGAGAAGGCTGGGGGGGGGTGGTGTGGTGGCAATAAGTGAACTGCACAGGCATGGTGGGTCGAATGGCTTCCTTCTGTGCTGTAACCATTTTGTGATTCTGTGACAGACAGAGACTGATGCATCCACTGACGTGCACACGCAGACACACGCGTGCACACATGCCCAGACACGCGCGCGCCCACATGCCCAGACACGCGCGCGGCCACATGCCCAGACACGCGCGCGGCCACATGCCCAGACACGCGCGCGCCCACATGCCCCGACACGCGCGCGCCCACATGCCCCGACACGCGCGCGCCCACATGCCCCGACACGCGCGCGCCCACATGCCCAGACACGCGCGCGCCCACATGCCCAGACACGCGCGCGCCCACATGCCCAGACACGCGCGCGCCCACATGCCCAGACACGCGCGCGCCCACATGCCCAGACACGCGCGCGCCCACATGCCCAGACACGCGCGCGCCCACATGCCCAGACACGCGCGCGCCCACATGCCCAGACACGCGCGCGCCCACATGCCCAGACACGCGCGCGCCCACATGCCCAGACAGATTCGCATAGACACAGGTGCATATATGCACGGAGGCGCACAAAGACACACTGACCGGAAGATCTGATCACGGATGATGGGATACCGTTCTGATGTAACATTGAGAACAAAGGTGGTAAACCATTCTGTGAATGAGGAGCCTAGAAACAGGAAAATTAACGTTAACCTTTCACCAGCTGACCTTATGTGAAAACCATTAACCCTTCAGTCCCTGACCTTATACTGTAGTGAGTACCATTAACCTTCACACCCTGACCTGACACTGCAGTGAGAACCATTAACCTTCGCACCCTGACCTCAGAGTCATAGAGGTCTACAGCACAGAAAAAAGCTCTTTGACCCATTGAGTCTGCCCTGGTCAAACAAGTACTTATTTTAATCTCATTTTCCAGCACTAGGCCCTTGGCCTTGTATGCCACGGCCTCGCAAGTGCACATCCAAATACTTCTTTAACATTACGAGGGTTTCTGCATCTACCACCCTTTCAGGCAGTGAATTCCAAATTCCCACCACCCTCTGGGTGAAAAAATTCTCCCTCACATCCCCTCTAAACATCCTGCCCCTTACCTTAAATCTATCCCCCTTGGTTATTGATCCCTCCACCAAGGGGAAAAGTTCCTTCCTGTCTACCCTATGCCACTCAATTTTATACACCTCAATCATGTTCCCCCTCAATCTCCTCTGCTCCAGTGAAAATAACCCCAGTCTATCCAATCTCTCCTCATAACTAAAACTCTCCAGTCCAGGCAACATCCTGGTAAATCTCCTCTGCACTCTCTCTAGTGTAATCACATCCTTCCTATAATGCGGATTCTAGAACTGCACGCAATACTCCAGCTGTGGCCTAACTAGCGTTTTACACAGTTCCAGCATAACTTCCCCGCTCTTATATTCTATGCCTCGGCTAATAAAGGCAAGTATCCCATATGCCTTCTTAACCACCTTATTTACCTTAAGGGACAGGTGGACATGCACACCAAGGTCCCTCTGATCCTCGGAACTTCCCAGGGTCCTACCATTCATCATGTATTCCAGTGCCTCGTTTGTCCTGCCCAAGTGCATCACCTCACACTTATCCAGAATAAATTCCATTTGCCACTGATCAGCCCATCTGATCAGCCCGTCTATATCCTCCTGTAATCTAAGGCTAGCCTCCTCACTATTTACCACCCCACCAATTTTCGTGTCATCCACGAACTTACTGATCTACTCTCCTACATTCAAGTTTAAATTGTTTATATATACCACAAATAGCAAAGGACCCAACACCGATCCCTGTGGAACCCCACTGGACACAGGCATCCAGTCACAAAAACATCCCTCAACCATTACCCCCTGCTTCCTGCCACTCAGCCAATTCTGCATCCAATTTGCCAAATTGCCTTGGATCCCATGGGCTCTTACGTTCCTTATTTGTCTCCCATGAGGGACCTTGTCAAAAGCTTTGCTGAAGTCCAAGCAGACTACGTCAAATGCATTGCCCTCATTTACACACCTGGTCGAAAAATTCAATCAACTTGGTCAGACATGACCTCCCCTTAACAAAACCATGCTGACTGTCCTTGATTAATCCCCACCTCTCCAAGTGTAGATTAATTCTGCCCCTCAGAATTGCTTCCAATAGTTTCTCCACCACTGAGATTAGACTGACTGGCCTGTAGTTCTCTGATTTATCCCTTCCTCCCTTCTTGAATAACGGTACCACATTGGCTGTCCTCCAGTCCTCTGGCACCTCTCCTGTGGCCAAAGTGGTATTGAAAATTATTGCCAGCGCCCCTGCTATCTTCTCCCTTGCCTCACTCAACAGCCTGGGATACATTTCATCTGGGCCTGGAGATTTATCTACTTTTAAGCCTGCCAGACCCCTTAGAACCTCCTCCCTTTCTATGCTAATTTCTTTAATTATATCACAGTCCTTCTACCTGATTTCCATACCCATGTCGTACCTCTCACTTGTGAACACCGACACCAAGTATTCATTTAGAACCCTACCTACATCTTCCGGCTCCACACACAAATAACCACTCTGGTCCTTAATGGGGCCTGCTCTTTCCCTAGTTATCCTCTTACTCTAAATGTACTTGTAAAATAACTTTAGATTTTCCTTTATTTTACCTGCCAATGTTTTTCATGCCCGCTTTTTGCTCCCCTAATTTCCTTTTTAAGTTCCCCCCTACACATTCTATACTCCTCTAGGGCTTCTGCTGTTTTGAGCCCTCGGTATCTGCCAAAACCTTTTTTCTCTTTATCCAATCCTGTTCCCTGGATTTGTTGGTCCCGCCCTTTATCTTCACTGGAATATGTTGGTCCTGTACTCTCCCTATTTCCTTCTTGAATGAGTCCCACTGCTCTGATGCAGATTTACCTAAAAGTAGCTGCTCCCAGTCCACTCTGGCCAAATCCTATCTGATCTTACTAAAATCGGCCTTCTCCCAATTTAGAACTCTGATTTCTGGCCCATCCTTGTCCTTTTCCATAACAACCTTGAATCTAACTGAATTACGATCACTATCTGCAAAATGCTCCCCCACTGATACCTCTACCACTTGCCCAGCTTCATTCCCTAAAATTAAGTCCAGGACCACCCCTCTCTTGTAGGACTTTCTACATATTGGCTTAAAAAACTCTCCTCGATGCATTTTAAGAATTCTGCTCCCTCTAAACCTATCACACTATGACTAACCCAGTTAATGTTGGAGAAGTTGAAATTCCCCATTATTACTACCCTATTATTTTTACACTTCTCTGAAATTTGCCTACATATCTGCTTTTCTATTTCTCTCTGACTGTTTGGGGGCCTATGGTATACTCCCAGCAATGTGATTGCTCCTTTTTTGTTTTTAAGTTCTACTCATATGGCTTCATTTGAGGAGCCTTCTAAGATGTCATCCCTCCTTACTGCTATAGTTGATTCCTTGATCAATATTGCAATACCCCCTCCTCTTTTACCTCCTTCCCTGTCTCACCTGAAGACCCTATATCCTTGAATATTGAGCTGCCAATCCTGTCCCTCTCTCAACCATGTCTCTGTGACAGCAATGACATCATACTTCCATGTGTTAATTTGTGCCCTCAACTCATCTGCCTTATTCGTCAGATTCCTTGCATTAAAATAAATACCATCCAACCTTGCCAAGATCCCTTGTGCCTTAACTGGCCTATAATTTCTATGTCTTCCAGACTCACTTGCACTCTCTTCTAATTTTGGCTGTGCATCTCCCCCTGCTGAATTTCCTCTCAGGATCCCACCCCCCTGCCAAGTTAGTTTAAACCCTCCCCAACTACTCATACTCCAGTGAGAACCATGAACCCTTCACTCCCTGACCTTATACTGTAGTGAGAACCATGAACCCTTCACTCCCTGACCTTATACTGTAGTGAGAACCATGAACCCTTCACTCTCTGACCTTATACTGTAGTGAGAACCACAAACCCTTCACTCCCTGACCTTATAATGTAGTGAGAACCATGAACCCTTCACTCCCTGACCTTATGCTGTAGTGAGAACCATGAACCCTTCACTCCGACCTTATACTGTAGTGAGAACCATGAACCCTTCACTCCCTGACCTTATAATGTAGTGAGAACCATGAACCCTTCACTCCCTGACCTTATGCTGTAGTGAGAACCATGAACCCTTCACTCCGACCTTAAACTGTAGTGAGAACCATGAACCCTTCACTCCCTGACCTTATACTGTAGTGAGAAACAACCTATCATTGCAGTGCGAAACATTTAAAATTCACTACTCAACCTTATGTTGTCAGAAGAATGAAGGTGGAGAAGAGCTCTATCAAAAGGAGTCGAAACCACTGGAAGCTCAAAACGTCAGAGAGAGGAAGAAGGCTCCAGGAGACTGATATATTGCTGGAGGCATCGAACTTCTAAAGTTTGAAAGATTAGGCTGTGTGTTGATGCTGCGCTCCATTCAGTGCATTCTGCACTGACACCCACAGCAAGAGTAAAACTCAGGATTAAACCCCAAAACTGAGCAGAAGTCAGAACATCAAGATGGCAAGAAATAATGAACTGAAATTAAAACACAACATAAAGACAGAAAGTGCTGGAAAAACTCAACAGGTCTGTCAGCATCAGCAAAGTGAAAAACAGAGTTAATGTTCTGAGTCAAATGTGGCTCCTCTTCAGACTTATCCGGTGAACAGTCACACTGACTCGAAACGTTAACTCTGTTTCTCTATCCACTAATGCTGTCAGACCTGCTGAGTTTTTCGAAGCTCTTAATGTTTTTATTTCAGATCTCACATACGGACAATATTTTGCAGTTAAACACAACTTCCTGGACAAAGAGCTCAATCAGCCCCTGAGGGAGACAAGGAGAGGGGGACAAAGTGAATAATCAGGCACCAACGATAGGGATGGCCTAATTCCCTGACATCCAATCAACTGCTCATATTTCCACAATATCAGGGAAGTAGAATGCAGTTCCATACCTGTGATGAACATGTCGACTGCTGAGGGATCAGAAGCCATCTGGTCCTGCGAAGGAGAAAACACACCTCACTGTGGGCACTGAGATCAGACAGAAGTTACACAGCAGACACACCTCACTGTGGGCACTGAGATCAGACAGCAACTACACAGCAGACACACCTCACTGTGGGCACTGAGATCAGACAGAAGTTACAAAGCAGACACACCTCACTGTGGGCACTGAGATCAGACAGAAGTTACAAAGCAGAAAAACTTCACTGTGGGCACTGAGATCAGACAGCAACCACACAGCGCACACACCTCACTGTGGGCAATGAGATCAGACAGCAACTACACAGCAGACAAACCTAACTGTGGGCATTGAGATCAGACAGCAACTACACCGCAGACACACCTCATTGTGGGCACTGAGATCAGACAGCAACTACACAGCAGACACACCTCACTGTGGGGAATGAGATCAGACAGCAACAAGACAACAGACACACCTCACTGTGGGCACTGAGATCAGACAGCAACTACACAGCAGACAAACCTAACTGTGGGCACTGAGATCAGACAGCAACGACACCGCAGACACACCTCGCTGTGGGTACTGAGATCAGACAGCAACTACACAGCAGACACACCTCACAGTGGGCACTGAGATAAGACAGCAACTACACAGCAGACACACCTCACTGTGGGCACTGAGATCAGACAGCAACTACACAGCAGACACACCTCACTGTGGGTACTGAGAACAGACAGAAGTTACACAGCAGACACACCTCACTGTGGGCACTGAGATCAGACAGCAACTACACAGCAGACACACCTCACTGTGAGCAATGAGATCAGAAAGCAACTACACAGCAGACACATCTCACTGTGGGCACTGAGATCAGACAGAAGTTACAGAGCAGGCACACCTCACTGTGGGCACTGAGATCAGACAGAGGTTACACAGCAGACACACCTCACTGAGGGGACTGAGATCAGACAGAAGTTACACAGCAGGCACACCTCACTGTGGGCACTGAGATCAGACAGCAACTACACAGCAGACACACCTAACTGTGGGGACAGAGATCAGACAGCAACAACACGGCAGACACACCTCACTGTGGGCAGTGAGATGAGACAGCAACTACACATCAGACACAACTCACTGTGGGCACTGAGATCTGGCAGAAGTTATAGAGCAGACACACCCCACTGTGGGCACTGAGATCAAACAGCAACTATACAGCAGACACACCTCACAGTGGGCAATGAGATAAGACGCAACTACACAGCAGACACACCTCACTGTGGGCACTGAGATCAGACAGAAGTTATACAGCAGACACACCTCACTGTGGGCAGTGAGATCAGACAGAAGTTACACAGCAGACACAACTCACTGTGGGCACTGACATCAGAAAACAACTACACAGGAGTCACTCCTCACTGTGGGAACTGAGATCAGACAGCAACTACACAGCAGACACACCTCACTGTGGGTAGTGAGATGAGACAGCAACTACACATCAGACACAACTCACTGTGGGCACTGAGATCTGGCAGAAGTTATAGAGCAGACACACCTCACTGTGGGCACTGAGATCAAACAGCAACTATACAGCAGACACACCTCACTGTGGGCAATGAGATAAGACGCAACTACACAGCAGACACACCTCACTGTGGGCACTGAGATCAGACAAAAGTTATACAGCAGACACACCTCACTGGGGGCAGTGAGATCAGACAGAAGTTACACAGCAGACACACCTCACTGTGGGCACTGAGATAAGACAGCAACTACACAGCAGACACACCTCACATTGGGCACTAAGATCAGACGGCAACTAAACAGCCGACACACCTCACTGCGGGAACTGAAATCAGACAGAAGTTACACAGCAGACACACCTCACTGTGGGCACTGAGATCAGACAGAAGTTACAAAGCAGGCACACCTCACTGTGGGCACTGAGATCAGACAGAAGTTACATAGCAGATACACCTCACTGTGGGCACTGAGATCAGACAGAAGTACACAGCAGTCACAACCTCACTGTGGGCACTGAGATCAGACAGAAGTTACACAGCAGACACACCTCACTGTGGGCACTGAGATCAGACAGCAACAACACAGCAGACACACCTCACAGTGGGCACTGAGATAAGACAGCAACTACACAGCAGACACACCTCACTGTGGGTACTGGGATCAGAAAGAAGTTACACATCAGACACAACTCACTGTGGGCACTGAGATCTGACAGAAGGTATACAGCAGACACACCTCACTGTGGGCACTGAGATCAAACAGCAACTATACAGCAGACACACCTCACTGTGGGCACTGAGATAAGACTCAACTACACAGCAGACACACCTCACTGTGGGCACTGAGATCAGACAGCAACTACACAGCAGACACACCTCACTGTGGGCACTGAGAGCAGAAAGAAGTTACACAGCAGACACATCTAACTGGGCACTGAGATCAGACAACAACTAAACATCAGACACACCTCACTGTGGGCACTGAGATCAGACAGAAGTTACACAGCAGACACAACTCACTGTGGGCACTGAGATCAGACAGCAACTACACAGCAGACACACCACACTGTGGGCACTGAGATCAGACAGAAGTTACACAGCAGACACACTTCACTGTGGGCACTGAGATCAGACAGCAACTACACAGCAGACACACCTCACATTGGGCACTGAGATCAGACAGAAGTCACACAGCAGACATACCTCACTGTGGGCACTGCAATCAGATAGCAACTACACACCTCACACACCTCATTGTGGGCACTGAGATCAGTCAGAAGTTGCACAGCAGACACACCTCACTGTGGGCACTGAGATCAGACAGAAGTTACACAGCAGACACACCTCACTGTGGGCACTGAGATCAGACAGAAGATACACAGCAGACACACCTCACTGTGGGCACTGACATCAGACGGGAACTACACAGCAGGCACACCTCACTGTGGGCACTGAGATCAGACAACAAATCAACAGCAGACACAGCTCACTCTGGGCACTGAGATCAGAAAGAAGTTACACAGCAGACACACCAAACTGTGGGCACTCAGATCATACAACAACTACACAGCAGACACACCACACTGTGGGCACTGAGATCAGAAAGCAACTACACAGCAGACACAACCTCATTGTGGGCACTGAGATCAGACAGCAACTACACAGCAGACACACCTCACTATGGGCACTGAGATCAGACAGAAGTTACACAGGAGTCATACCTCACTTGGGCACTGAGATCAGACAGCAACTACACGGCAGACACACCTCAGTGTGGGCAGTGATATCAGACAGAAATTACACAGCAGACACAATGCACTGTGGGCAAAGAGATCAGACAGAAGTTACAAAGCAGACACACCTCACTGTGGGCACTGAGATCAGACAGAAAACACAGCAGATACACCTCACTGTGGGCACTGAGATCTAACAGCAACTACACAGCAGACACACCTCACTGTGGGAACTGAGATCAGACAGCATGTAAAAACCAGAAACACCTAACTGTGGGCACTGAGATCAGACAGAAGTTACACAGCAGACACACCTCACTGTGGGCACTGAGATCAGGCAGCAACTACACAGCAGACACACCTCACTGTGGGCACTGAGATCAGACAGCAACTACACAGCAGACACACCTAACTGTGGGGACAGAGATCAGACAGAAGTTATACAGCAGACACACCTCACTGTGGGCACTGACATCAGACAACAACTACACAGGAGTCACTCCTCACTGTGGGAACTGAGATCAGACAGCAACTACACAGCAGACACACCTCACTGTGGGCACTGAGATCAGACAGCAACAACACGGCAGACACACCTCACTGTGGGCAGTGAGATGAGACAGCAACTACACATCAGACACAACTCACTGTGGGCACTGAGATCTGGCAGAAGTTATAGAGCAGACACAACTCACTGTGGGCACTGAGATCAAACAGCAACTATACAGCAGACACACCTCACTGTGGGCACTGAGATCAGACAGAAGTTATACAGCAGACACACCTCACTGTGGGCACTGAGATCAGACAGAAGTTACACAGCAGACACACCTCACTGTGGGCACTGAGATAAGACAGCAACTACACAGCAGACACACCTCACTGTGGGCACTGAGATCAGACAGCAACTACATGGCAGACACACCTCACTGTGGGCACTGAGATCAGACAGAAGTTACACAGCAGACACACCTCACTGTGGGCACTGAGATCAGATGGAAGTTGCACAGCAGACACACCTCACATTGGGCACTAAGATCAGACGGCAACTACACAGCCGACACACCTAACTGTGGGCACTGAGATCAGACAGAAGTTACACAGCAGACACACCTCACTGTGGGCACTGAGATCAGGCAGCAACTACACAGCAGACACACCTCACTGTGGGCACTGAGATCAGACAGCAACTACACAGCAGACACACCTAACTGTGGGGACAGAGATCAGACAGAAGTTATACAGCAGACACACCTCACTGTGGGCACTGACATCAGACAACAACTACACAGGAGTCACTCCTCACTGTGGGAACTGAGATCAGACAGCAACTACACAGCAGACACACCTCACTGTGGGCACTGAGATCAGACAGCAACAACACGGCAGACACACCTCACTGTGGGCAGTGAGATGAGACAGCAACTACACATCAGACACAACTCACTGTGGGCACTGAGATCTGGCAGAAGTTATAGAGCAGACACAACTCACTGTGGGCACTGAGATCAAACAGCAACTATGCAGCAGACACACCTCACTGTGGGCAATGAGATAAGACGCAACTACACAGCAGACACACCTCACTGTGGGCACTGAGATCAGACAGAAGTTACACAGCAGACACACCTCACTGTGGGCACTGAGATAAGACAGCAACTACACAGCAGACACACCTCACTGTGGGCACTGAGATCAGACAGCAACTACATGGCAGACACACCTCACTGTGGGCACTGAGATCAGACAGAAGTTACACAGCAGACACACCTCACTGTGGGCACTGAGATCAGACGGAAGTTGCACAGCAGACACACCTCACATTGGGCACTAAGATCAGACGGCAACTACACAGCCGACACACCTCACTGTGGGAACTGAAATCAGACAGAAGTTACACAGCAGACACACCTCACTGTGGGCACTGAGATCAGACAGAAGTTACAAAGCAGGCACACCTCACTGTGGGCACTGAGATCAGACAGAAGTTACATAGCAGATACACCTCACTGTGGGCACTGAGATCAGACAGAAGTACACAGCAGTCACACCTCACTGTGGGCACTGAGATCAGACAGAAGTTACACAGCAGACACACCTCACTGTGGGCACTGCAATCAGACAGCAACTACACAGCAGACACACCTCACTGTGGGCACTGAGATCAGACAGCAACAAGACAACAGACACACCTCACTGTGGGCACTGAGATCAGACAGCAACTACACCGCAGACACACCTCACTGTGGGCACTGAGATCAGACAGCAACAACACAGCAGACACACCTCACAGTGGGCACTGAGATAAGACAGCAACTACACAGCAGACACACCTCACTGTGGGTACTGGGATCAGACAGAAGTTACACATCAGACACAACTCACTGTGGGCACTGAGATCTGACAGAAGGTATACAGCAGACACACCTCACTGTGGGCACTGAGATCAAACAGCAACTATACAGCAGACACACCTCACTGTGGGCACTGAGATAAGACTCAACTACACAGCAGACACACCTCACTGTGGGCACTGAGATCAGACAGCAACTACACAGCAGACACACCTCACTGTGGGCACTGAGAGCAGAAAGAAGTTACACAGCAGACACATCTAACTGGGCACTGAGATCAGACAACAACTAAACATCAGACACACCTCACTGTGGGCACTGAGATCAAACAGAAGTTACACAGCAGACACAACTCACTGTGGGCACTGAGATCAGACAGCAACTACACAGCAGACACACCACACTGTGGGCACTGAGATCAGACAGAAGTTACACAGCAGACACACCTCACTGTGGGCACTGAGATCAGACAGCAACTACACAGCAGACACACCTCACATTGGGCACTGAGATCAGACAGAAGTTACACAGCAGACACACCTCACTGTGGGCACTGCAATCAGATAGCAACTACACACCTCACACACCTCATTGTGGGCACTGAGATCAGTCAGAAGTTGCACAGCAGACACACCTCACTGTGGGCACTAAGATCAGACAGAAGTTACACAGCAGACACACCTCACTGTGGGCACTGAGATCAGACAGAAGATACACAGCAGACACACCTCACTGTGGGCACTGACATCAGACAGAAGATACACAGCAGACACACCTCACTGTGGGCACTGACATCAGACGGGAACTACACAGCAGGCACACCTCACTGTGGGCACTGAGATCAGACAGCAACTACACAGCAGACACAGCTCACTCTGGGCACTGAGATCAGAAAGAAGTTACACAGCAGACACACCAAACTGTGGGCACTCAGATCATACGACAACTACACATCAGACACACCTCACTGTGGGCACTGAGATCAGACAGAAGTTACACAGAAAACACAAATCACTGTGGGCACAGATATCAAACAGCAAATACACAGCAGACACACCACACTGTGGGCACTGAGATCAGAAAGCAACTACACAGCAGACACAACCTCATTGTGGGCACTGAGATCAGACAGCAACTACACAGCAGACACACCTCACTATGGGCACTGAGATCAGACAGAAGTTACACAGGAGTCATACCTCACTTGGGCACTGAGATCAGACAGCAACTACACGGCAGACACACCTCAGTGTGGGCAGTGATATCAGACAGAAATTACACAGCAGACACAGTGCACTGTGGGCAAAGCGATCAGACAGAAGTTACAAAGCAGACACACCTCACTGTGGGCACTGAGATCAGACAGAAATTACACAGCAGACACACCTCACTGTGGGCACTGAGATCTAACAGCAACTACACAGCAGACACACCTCACTGTGGGCACTGAGATCAGGCAGCAACGACACAGCAGACACACCTCACTGTGGGCACTGAGATCAGACAGCAACTACACAGCAGACACACCTAACTGTGGGGACAGAGATCAGACAGAAGGTATACAGCAGACACACCTCACTGTGGGCACTGACATCAGACAACAACTACACAGGAGTCACTCTTCACTGTGGGAACTGAGATCAGACAGCAACTACACAGCAGACACACCTCACTGTGGGCACTGAGATCAGACAGCAACAACAAGGCAGTGACACCTCACTGTGGGCAGTGAGATGAGACAGCAACTACACATCAGACACAACTCACTGTGGGCACTGAGATCTGGCAGAAGTTATAGAGCAGACACACCTCACTGTGGGCACTGAGATCAAACAGCAACTATACAGCAGACACACCTCACTCTGGGCAATGAGATAAGACGCAACTACACAGCAGACACACCTCACTGTGGGCACTGAGATCAGACAGAAGTTATACAGCAGACACACCTCACTGTGGGCACTGAGATCAGACAGAAGTTACAAAGCAGGCACACCTCACTGTGGGCACTGAGATCAGACAGAAGTTACATAGCAGATACACCTCACTGTGGGCACTGAGATCAGACAGAAGTACACAGCAGTCACACCTCACTGTGGGCACTGAGATCAGACAGAAGTTACACAGCAGACACACCTCACTGTGGGCACTGCAATCAGACAGCAACTACACAGCAGACACACCTCACTGTGGGCACTGAGATCAGACAGCAACAAGACAAAAGACACACCTCACTGTGGGCACTGAGATCAGACAGCAACTACACCGCAGACACACCTCACAGTGGGCACTGAGATAAGACAGCAACTACACAGCAGACACACCTCACTGTGGGCACTGAGATAAGACTCAACTACACAGCAGACACACCTCACTGTGGGCACTGAGATCAGACAGCAACTACACAGCAGACACACCTCACTGTGGGCACTGAGAGCAGAAAGAAGTTACACAGCAGACACATCTAACTGGGCACTGAGATCAGACAACAACTAAACATCAGACACACCTCACTGTGGGCACTGAGATCAAACAGAAGTTACACAGCAGACACAACTCACTGTGGGCACTGAGATCAGACAGAAGTTACACAGCAGACACACCTCACTGTGGGCACTGCAATCAGACAGCAACTACACAGCAGACACACCTCACTGTGGGCACTGAGATCAGACAGCAACAAGACAACAGACACACCTCACTGTGGGCACTGAGATCAGACAGCAACTACACCGCAGACACACCTCACAGTGGGCACTGAGATAAGACTGCAACTACACAGCAGACACACCTCACTGTGGGTACTGGGATCAGACAGAAGTTACACATCAGACACAACTCACTGTGGGCACTGAGATCTGACAGAAGGTATACAGCAGACACACCTCACTGTGGGCACTGAGATCAAACAGCAACTATACAGCAGACACACCTCACTGTGGGCACTGAGATAAGACTCAACTACACAGCAGACACACCTCACTGTGGGCACTGAGATCAGACAGCAACTACACAGCAGACACACCTCACTGTGGGCACTGAGAGCAGAAAGAAGTTACACAGCAGACACATCTAACTGGGCACTGAGATCAGACAACAACTAAACATCAGACACACCTCACTGTGGGCACTGAGATCAAACAGAAGTTACACAGCAGACACAACTCACTGTGGGCACTGAGATCAGACAGAAGTTACACAGCAGACACACCTCACTGTGGGCACTGCAATCAGACAGCAACTACACAGCAGACACACCTCACTGTGGGCACTGAGATCAGACAGCAACAAGACAACAGACACACCTCACTGTGGGCACTGAGATCAGACAGCAACTACACCGCAGACACACCTCACAGTGGGCACTGAGATAAGACTGCAACTACACAGCAGACACACCTCAGTGTGGGCACTGAGATCAGACAGCAACTACACAGCTGACACACCTCACTGTGGGCACTGAGAGCAGAAAGAAGTTACACAGCAGACACATCTAACTGGGCACTGAGATCAGACAACAACTAAACATCAGACGCACCTCACTGTGGGCACTGAGATCAGACAGAAGTTACACAGCAGACACAACTCACTGTGGGCACTGAGATCAGACAGCAACTACACAGCAGACACACCACACTGTGGGCACTGAGATCAGACAGAAGTTACACAGCAGACACACCTCAGTGTGGGCACTGCAATCAGATAGCAACTACACACCTCACACACCTCATTGTGGGCAGTGAGATCAGTCAGAAGTTGCACAGCAGACACACCTCACTGTGGGCACTGAGATCAGACAGAAGTTACACAGCAGACACACCTCACTGTGGGCACTGAGATCAGACAGATGGTACACAGCAGACACACCTCACTGTGGGCACTGACCTCAGACGGGAACTACACAGCAGGCACACCTCACTGTGGGCACTGAGATCAGACAGCAACTACACAGCAGACACAGCTCACTCTGGGCACTGAGATCAGAAAGAAGTTACACAGCAGACACACCAAACTGTGGGCACTCAGATCATACAACAACTACACATCAGACACACCTCACTGTGGGCACTGAGATCAGACAGAAGTTACACAGAAAACACAAATCACTGTGGGCACAGAGATCAAACAGCAAATACACAGCAGACACACCACACTGTGGGCACTGAGAGCAGAAAGCAACTACACAGCAGACACAACCTCATTGTGGGCACTGAGATCAGACAGCAACTACACAGCAGACACACCTCACTATGGGCACTGATATCAGACAGAAGTTACACAGGAGTCATATCTCACTTGGGCACTGAGATCAGACAGCAACTACACGGCAGACACACCTAAGTGTGGGCAATGATATCAGACAGAAATTACACAGCAGACACAATGCACTGTGGGCAAAGAGATCAGACAGAAGTTACAAAGCAGACACAGCTCACTGTGGGCACTGAGATCAGACAGAAATTACACAGCAGACACACCTCACTGTGGGCACTGAGATCAGACAGCAACTACACAGCAGACACACCTAACTGTGGGGACAGAGATCAGACAGAAGTTATACAGCAGACACACCTCACTGTGGGCACTGACATCAGACAGCAACTACACAGGAGTCACTCCTCACTGTGGGAACTGAGATCAGACAGCAACTACACAGCAGACACACCTCACTATGGGCACTGAGATCAGACAGAAGTTACACAGGAATCATACCTCACCTGGGCACTGAGATCAGACAGCAACTACACGGCAGACACACCTCAGTGTGGGCAGTGATATCAGACAGAAATTACACAGCAGACACAATGCACTGTGGGCAAAGAGATCAGACAGAAGTTACAAAGCAGACACACCTCACTGTGGGCACTGAGATCAGACAGAAATTACACAGCAGATACACCTCACTGTGGGCACTGAGATCTAACAGCAACTACACAGCAGACACACCTCACTGTGGGAACTGAGATCAGACAGCATGTAAAAACCAGAAACACCTAACTGTGGGCACTGAGATCAGACAGAAGTTACACAGCAGACACACCTCACTGTGGGCACTGAGATCAGGCAGCAACTACACAGCAGACACACCTCACTGTGGGCACTGAGATCAGACAGCAACTACACAGCAGACACACCTAACTGTGGGGACAGAGATCAGACAGAAGTTATACAGCAGACACACCTCACTGTGGGCACTGACATCAGACAACAACTACACAGGAGTCACTCCTCACTGTGGGAACTGAGATCAGACAGCAACTACACAGCAGACACACCTCACTGTGGGCACTGAGATCAGACAGCAACAACACGGCAGACACACCTCACTGTGGGCAGTGAGATGAGACAGCAACTACACATCAGACACAACTCACTGTGGGCACTGAGATCTGGCAGAAGTTATAGAGCAGACACAACTCACTGTGGGCACTGAGATCAAACAGCAACTATACAGCAGACACACTTCACTGTGGGCAATGAGATAAGACGCAACTACACAGCAGACACACCTCACTGTGGGCACTGAGATCAGACAGAAGTTATACAGCAGACACACCTCACTGTGGGCACTGAGATCAGACAGAAGTTACACAGCAGACACACCTCACTGTGGGCACTGAGATAAGACAGCAACTACACAGCAGACACACCTCACTGTGGGCACTGAGATCAGACAGCAACTACATGGCAGACACACCTCACTGTGGGCACTGAGATCAGACAGAAGTTACACAGCAGACACACCTCACTGTGGGCACTGAGATCAGACGGAAGTTGCACAGCAGACACACCTCACATTGGGCACTAAGATCAGACGGCAACTACACAGCCGACACACCTCACTGTGGGAACTGAAATCAGACAGAAGTTACACAGCAGACACACCTCACTGTGGGCACTGAGATCAGACAGAAGTTACAAAGCAGGCACACCTCACTGTGGGCACTGAGATCAGACAGAAGTTACATAGCAGATACACCTCACTGTGGGCACTGAGATCAGACAGAAGTACACAGCAGTCACACCTCACTGTGGGCACTGAGATCAGACAGAAGTTACACAGCAGACACACCTCACTGTGGGCACTGCAATCAGACAGCAACTACACAGCAGACACACCTCACTGTGGGCACTGAGATCAGACAGCAACAAGACAACAGACACACCTCACTGTGGGCACTGAGATCAGACAGCAACTACACCGCAGACACACCTCACTGTGGGCACTGAGATCAGACAGCAACAACACAGCAGACACACCTCACAGTGGGCACTGAGATAAGACAGCAACTACACAGCAGACACACCTCACTGTGGGTACTGGGATCAGACAGAAGTTACACATCAGACACAACTCACTGTGGGCACTGAGATCTGACAGAAGGTATACAGCAGACACACCTCACTGTGGGCACTGAGATCAAACAGCAACTATACAGCAGACACACCTCACTGTGGGCACTGAGATAAGACTCAACTACACAGCAGACACACCTCACTGTGGGCACTGAGATCAGACAGCAACTACACAGCAGACACACCTCACTGTGGGCACTGAGAGCAGAAAGAAGTTACACAGCAGACACATCTAACTGGGCACTGAGATCAGACAACAACTAAACATCAGACACACCTCACTGTGGGCACTGAGATCAAACAGAAGTTACACAGCAGACACAACTCACTGTGGGCACTGAGATCAGACAGCAACTACACAGCAGACACACCACACTGTGGGCACTGAGATCAGACAGAAGTTACACAGCAGACACACCTCACTGTGGGCACTGAGATCAGACAGCAACTACACAGCAGACACACCTCACATTGGGCACTGAGATCAGACAGAAGTTACACAGCAGACACACCTCACTGAGGGCACTGCAATCAGATAGCAACTACACACCTCACACACCTCATTGTGGGCACTGAGATCAGTCAGAAGTTGCACAGCAGACACACCTCACTGTGGGCACTAAGATCAGACAGAAGTTACACAGCAGACACACCTCACTGTGGGCACTGAGATCAGACAGAAGATACACAGCAGACACACCTCACTGTGGGCACTGACATCAGACAGAAGATACACAGCAGACACACCTCACTGTGGGCACTGACATCAGACGGGAACTACACAGCAGGCACACCTCACTGTGGGCACTGAGATCAGACAGCAACTACACAGCAGACACAGCTCACTCTGGGCACTGAGATCAGAAAGAAGTTACACAGCAGACACACCAAACTGTGGGCACTCAGATCATACGACAACTACACATCAGACACACCTCACTGTGGGCACTGAGATCAGACAGAAGTTACACAGAAAACACAAATCACTGTGGGCACAGATATCAAACAGCAAATACACAGCAGACACACCACACTGTGGGCACTGAGATCAGAAAGCAACTACACAGCAGACACAACCTCATTGTGGGCACTGAGATCAGACAGCAACTACACAGCAGACACACCTCACTATGGGCACTGAGATCAGACAGAAGTTACACAGGAGTCATACCTCACTTGGGCACTGAGATCAGACAGCAACTACACGGCAGACACACCTCACTGTGGGAACTGAAATCAGACAGAAGTTACACAGCAGACACACCTCACTGTGGGCACTGAGATCAGACAGAAGTTACAAAGCAGGCACACCTCACTGTGGGCACTGAGATCAGACAGAAGTTACATAGCAGATACACCTCACTGTGGGCACTGAGATCAGACAGAAGTACACAGCAGTCACACCTCACTGTGGGCACTGAGATCAGACAGAAGTTACACAGCAGACACACCTCACTGTGGGCACTGCAATCAGACAGCAACTACACAGCAGACACACCTCACTGTGGGCACTGAGATCAGACAGCAACAAGACAACAGACACACCTCACTGTGGGCACTGAGATCAGACAGCAACTACACCGC
Source organism: Carcharodon carcharias (assembly GCF_017639515.1). Taxonomy (NCBI): domain Eukaryota; kingdom Metazoa; phylum Chordata; class Chondrichthyes; order Lamniformes; family Lamnidae; genus Carcharodon; species Carcharodon carcharias. Next base: position 48,179,504 of record NC_054491.1, on the reverse strand, counting down.
AGACACACCTCACTGTGGGCACTGAGATCAGACAGCAACAACACAGCAGACACACCTCACAGTGGGCACTGAGATAAGACAGCAACTACACAGCAGACACACCTCACTGTGGGTACTGGGATCAGACAGAAGTTACACATCAGACACAACTCACTGTGGGCACTGAGATCTGACAGAAGGTATACAGCAGACACACCTCACTGTGGGCACTGAGATCAAACAGCAACTATACAGCAGACACACCTCACTGTGGGCACTGAGATAAGACTCAACTACACAGCAGACACACCTCACTGTGGGCACTGAGATCAGACAGCAACTACACAGCAGACACACCTCACTGTGGGCACTGAGAGCAGAAAGAAGTTACACAGCAGACACATCTAACTGGGCACTGAGATCAGACAACAACTAAACATCAGACACACCTCACTGTGGGCACTGAGATCAAACAGAAGTTACACAGCAGACACAACTCACTGTGGGCACTGAGATCAGACAGCAACTACACAGCAGACACACCACACTGTGGGCACTGAGATCAGACAGAAGTTACACAGCAGACACACCTCACTGTGGGCACTGAGATCAGACAGCAACTACACAGCAGACACACCTCACATTGGGCACTGAGATCAGACAGAAGTTACACAGCAGACACACCTCACTGAGGGCACTGCAATCAGATAGCAACTACACACCTCACACACCTCATTGTGGGCACTGAGATCAGTCAGAAGTTGCACAGCAGACACACCTCACTGTGGGCACTAAGATCAGACAGAAGTTACACAGCAGACACACCTCACTGTGGGCACTGAGATCAGACAGAAGATACACAGCAGACACACCTCACTGTGGGCACTGACATCAGACAGAAGATACACAGCAGACACACCTCACTGTGGGCACTGACATCAGATGGGAACTACACAGCAGGCACACCTCACTGTGGGCACTGAGATCAGACAGCAACTACACAGCAGACACAGCTCACTCTGGGCACTGAGATCAGAAAGAAGTTACACAGCAGACACACCAAACTGTGGGCACTCAGATCATACGACAACTACACATCAGACACACCTCACTGTGGGCACTGAGATCAGACAGAAGTTACACAGAAAACACAAATCACTGTGGGCACAGATATCAAACAGCAAATACACAGCAGACACACCACACTGTGGGCACTGAGATCAGAAAGCAACTACACAGCAGACACAACCTCATTGTGGGCACTGAGATCAGACAGCAACTACACAGCAGACACACCTCACTATGGGCACTGAGATCAGACAGAAGTTACACAGGAGTCATACCTCACTTGGGCACTGAGATCAGACAGCAACTACACGGCAGACACACCTCACTGTGGGAACTGAAATCAGACAGAAGTTACACAGCAGACACACCTCACTGTGGGCACTGAGATCAGACAGAAGTTACAAAGCAGGCACACCTCACTGTGGGCACTGAGATCAGACAGAAGTTACATAGCAGATACACCTCACTGTGGGCACTGAGATCAGACAGAAGTACACAGCAGTCACACCTCACTGTGGGCACTGAGATCAGACAGAAGTTACACAGCAGACACACCTCACTGTGGGCACTGCAATCAGACAGCAACTACACAGCAGACACACCTCACTGTGGGCACTGAGATCAGACAGCAACAAGACAACAGACACACCTCACTGTGGGCACTGAGATCAGACAGCAACTACACCGCAGACACACCTCACTGTGGGCACTGAGATCAGACAGCAACAACACAGCAGACACACCTCACAGTGGGCACTGAGATAAGACAGCAACTACACAGCAGACACACCTCACTGTGGGTACTGGGATCAGACAGAAGTTACACATCAGACACAACTCACTGTGGGCACTGAGATCTGACAGAAGGTATACAGCAGACACACCTCACTGTGGGCACTGAGATCAAACAGCAACTATACAGCAGACACACCTCACTGTGGGCACTGAGATAAGACTCAACTACACAGCAGACACACCTCACTGTGGGCACTGAGATCAGACAGCAACTACACAGCAGACACACCTCACTGTGGGCACTGAGAGCAGAAAGAAGTTACACAGCAGACACATCTAACTGGGCACTGAGATCAGACAACAACTAAACATCAGACACACCTCACTGTGGGCACTGAGATCAAACAGAAGTTACACAGCAGACACAACTCACTGTGGGCACTGAGATCAGACAGCAACTACACAGCAGACACACCACACTGTGGGCACTGAGATCAGACAGAAGTTACACAGCAGACACACCTCACTGTAGGCACTGAGATCAGACAGCAACTACACAGCAGACACACCTCACATTGGGCACTGAGATCAGACAGAAGTTACACAGCAGACACACCTCACTGTGGGCACTGCAATCAGATAGCAACTACACACCTCACACACCTCATTGTGGGCACTGAGATCAGTCAGAAGTTGCACAGCAGACACACCTCACTGTGGGCACTAAGATCAGACAGAAGTTACACAGCAGACACACCTCACTGTGGGCACTGAGATCAGACAGAAGATACACAGCAGACACACCTCACTGTGGGCACTGACATCAGACAGAAGATACACAGCAGACACACCTCACTGTGGGCACTGACATCAGACGGGAACTACACAGCAGGCACACCTCACTGTGGGCACTGAGATCAGACAGCAACTACACAGCAGACACAGCTCACTCTGGGCACTGAGATCAGAAAGAAGTTACACAGCAGACACACCAAACTGTGGGCACTCAGATCATACGACAACTACACATCAGACACACCTCACTGTGGGCACTGAGATCAGACAGAAGTTACACAGAAAACACAAATCACTGTGGGCACAGATATCAAACAGCAAATACACAGCAGACACACCACACTGTGGGCACTGAGATCAGAAAGCAACTACACAGCAGACACAACCTCATTGTGGGCACTGAGATCAGACAGCAACTACACAGCAGACACACCTCACTATGGGCACTGAGATCAGACAGAAGTTACACAGGAGTCATACCTCACTTGGGCACTGAGATCAGACAGCAACTACACGGCAGACACACCTCAGTGTGGGCAGTGATATCAGACAGAAATTACACAGCAGACACAGTGCACTGTGGGCAAAGCGATCAGACAGAAGTTACAAAGCAGACACACCTCACTGTGGGCACTGAGATCAGACAGAAATTACACAGCAGACACACCTCACTGTGGGCACTGAGATCTAACAGCAACTACACAGCAGACACACCTCACTGTGGGCACTGAGATCAGGCAGCAACGACACAGCAGACACACCTCACTGTGGGCACTGAGATCAGACAGCAACTACACAGCAGACACACCTAACTGTGGGGACAGAGATCAGACAGAAGGTATACAGCAGACACACCTCACTGTGGGCACTGACATCAGACAACAACTACACAGGAGTCACTCTTCACTGTGGGAACTGAGATCAGACAGCAACTACACAGCAGACACACCTCACTGTGGGCACTGAGATCAGACAGCAACAACAAGGCAGTGACACCTCACTGTGGGCAGTGAGATGAGACAGCAACTACACATCAGACACAACTCACTGTGGGCACTGAGATCTGGCAGAAGTTATAGAGCAGACACACCTCACTGTGGGCACTGAGATCAAACAGCAACTATACAGCAGACACACCTCACTGTGGGCAATGAGATAAGACGCAACTACACAGCAGACACACCTCACTGTGGGCACTGAGATCAGACAGAAGTTATACAGCAGACACACCTCACTGTGGGCACTGAGATCAGACAGAAGTTACAAAGCAGGCACACCTCACTGTGGGCACTGAGATCAGACAGAAGTTACATAGCAGATACACCTCACTGTGGGCACTGAGATCAGACAGAAGTACACAGCAGTCACACCTCACTGTGGGCACTGAGATCAGACAGAAGTTACACAGCAGACACACCTCACTGTGGGCACTGCAATCAGACAGCAACTACACAGCAGACACACCTCACTGTGGGCACTGAGATCAGACAGCAACAAGAGAACAGACACACCTCACTGTGGGCACTGAGATCAGACAGCAACTACACCGCAGACACACCTCACAGTGGGCACTGAGGTAAGACAGCAACTACACAGCAGACACACCTCACTGTGGGTACTGGGATCAGACAGAAGTTACACATCAGACACAACTCACTGTGGGCACTGAGATCTGACAGAAGGTATACAGCAGACACACCTCACTGTGGGCACTGAGATCAAACAGCAACTATACAGCAGACACACCTCACTGTGGGCACTGAGATAAGACTCAACTACACAGCAGACACACCTCACTGTGGGCACTGAGATCAGACAGCAACTACACAGCAGACACACCTCACTGTGGGCACTGAGAGCAGAAAGAAGTTACACAGCAGACACATCTAACTGGGCACTGAGATCAGACAACAACTAAACATCAGACACACCTCACTGTGGGCACTGAGATCAAACAGAAGTTACACAGCAGACACAACTCACTGTGGGCACTGAGATCAGACAGAAGTTACACAGCAGACACACCTCACTGTGGGCACTGCAATCAGACAGCAACTACACAGCAGACACACCTCACTGTGGGCACTGAGATCAGACAGCAACAAGACAACAGACACACCTCACTGTGGGCACTGAGATCAGACAGCAACTACACCGCAGACACACCTCACAGTGGGCACTGAGATAAGACAGCAACTACACAGCAGACACACCTCACTGTGGGTACTGGGATCAGACAGAAGTTACACATCAGACACAACTCACTGTGGGCACTGAGATCTGACAGAAGGTATACAGCAGACACACCTCACTGTGGGCACTGAGATCAAACAGCAACTATACAGCAGACACACCTCACTGTGGGCACTGAGATAAGACTCAACTACACAGCAGACACACCTCACTGTGGGCACTGAGATCAGACAGCAACTACACAGCAGACACACCTCACTGTGGGCACTGAGAGCAGAAAGAAGTTACACAGCAGACACACCTAACTGGGCACTGAGATCAGACAACAACTAAACATCAGACACACCTCACTGTGGGCACTGAGATCAAACAGAAGTTACACAGCAGACACAACTCACTGTGGGCACTGAGATCAGACAGCAACTACACAGCAGACACACCACACTGTGGGCACTGAGATCAGACAGAAGTTACACAGCAGACACACCTCACTGTGGGCACTGAGATCAGACAGCAACTACACAGCAGACACACCTCACATTGGGCACTGAGATCAGACAGAAGTTACACAGCAGACACACCTCACTGTGGGCACTGCAATCAGATAGCAACTACACACCTCACACACCTCATTGTGGGCACTGAGATCAGTCAGAAGTTGCACAGCAGACACACCTCACTGTGGGCACTAAGATCAGACAGAAGTTACACAGCAGACACACCTCACTGTGGGCACTGAGATCAGACAGAAGATACACAGCAGACACACCTCACTGTGGGCACTGACATCAGACAGAAGATACACAGCAGACACACCTCACTGTGGGCACTGACATCAGACGGGAACTACACAGCAGGCACACCTCACTGTGGGCACTGAGATCAGACAGCAACTACACAGCAGACACAGCTCACTCTGGGCACTGAGATCAGAAAGAAGTTACACAGCAGACACACCAAACTGTGGGCACTCAGATCATACGACAACTACACATCAGACACACCTCACTGTGGGCACTGAGATCAGACAGAAGTTACACAGAAAACACAAATCACTGTGGGCACAGATATCAAACAGCAAATACACAGCAGACACACCACACTGTGGGCACTGAGATCAGAAAGCAACTACACAGCAGACACAACCTCATTGTGGGCACTGAGATCAGACAGCAACTACACAGCAGACACACCTCACTATGGGCACTGAGATCAGACAGAAGTTACACAGGAGTCATACCTCACCTGGGCACTGAGATCAGACAGCAACTACACGGCAGACACACCTCAGTGTGGGCAGTGATATCAGACAGAAATTACACAGCAGACACAGTGCACTGTGGGCAAAGCGATCAGACAGAAGTTACAAAGCAGACACACCTCACTGTGGGCACTGAGATCAGACAGAAATTACACAGCAGACACACCTCACTGTGGGCACTGAGATCTAATAGCAACTACACAGCAGACACACCTCACTGTGGGCACTGAGATCAGGCAGCAACGACACAGCAGACACACCTCACTGTGGGCACTGAGATCAGACAGCAACTACACAGCAGACACACCTAACTGTGGGGACAGAGATCAGACAGAAGGTATACAGCAGACACACCTCACTGTGGGCACTGACATCAGACAACAACTACACAGGAGTCACTCTTCACTGTGGGAACTGAGAACAGACAGCAACTACACAGCAGACACACCTCACTGTGGGCACTGAGATCAGACAGCAACAACAAGGCAGTGACACCTCACTGTGGGCAGTGAGATGAGACAGCAACTACACATCAGACACAACTCACTGTGGGCACTGAGATCTGGCAGAAGTTATAGAGCAGACACACCTCACTGTGGGCACTGAGATCAAACAGCAACTATACAGCAGACACACCTCACTGTGGGCAATGAGATAAGACGCAACTACACAGCAGACACACCTCACTGTGGGCACTGAGATCAGACAGAAGTTATACAGCAGACACACCTCACTGTGGGCACTGAGATCAGACAGAAGTTACAAAGCAGTCACACCTCACTGTGGGCACTGAGATCAGACAGAAGTTACATAGCAGATACACCTCACTGTGGGCACTGAGATCAGACAGAAGTACACAGCAGTCACACCTCACTGTGGGCACTGAGATCAGACAGAAGTTACACAGCAGACACACCTCACTGTGGGCACTGCAATCAGACAGCAACTACACAGCAGACACACCTCACTGTGGGCACTGAGATCAGACAGCAACAAGACAACAGACACACCTCACTGTGGGCACTGAGATCAGACAGCAACTACACCGCAGACACACCTCACAGTGGGCACTGAGATAAGACAGCAACTACACAGCAGACACACCTCACTGTGGGTACTGGGATCAGACAGAAGTTACACATCAGACACAACTCACTGTGGGCACTGAGATCTGACAGAAGGTATACAGCAGACACACCTCACTGTGGGCACTGAGATCAAACAGCAACTATACAGCAGACACACCTCACTGTGGGCACTGAGATCAGACAGCAACTACATGGCAGACACACCTCACTGTGGGCACTGAGATCAGACAGAAGTTACACAGCAGACACACCTCACTGTGGGCACTGAGATCAGACAGAAGGTACACAGCAGACACACCTCACTGTGGGCACTGACATCAGACGGGAACTACACAGCAGGCACACCTCACTGTGGGCACTGAGATCAGACAGCAACTACACAGCAGACACAGCTCACTCTGGGCACTGAGATCAGAAAGAAGTTACACAGCAGACACACCAAACTGTGGGCACTCAGATCATACAACAACTACACATCAGACACACCTCACTGTGGGCACTGAGATCAGACAGAAGTTACACAGAAAACACAAATCACTGTGGGCACAGAGATCAAACAGCAAATACACAGCAGACACACCACACTGTGGGCACTGAGATCAGAAAGCAACTACACAGCAGACACAACCTCATTGTGGGCACTGAGATCAGACAGCAACTACACAGCAGACACACCTCACTATGGGCACTGAGATCAGACAGAAGTTACACAGGAGTCATACCTCACTTGGGCACTGAGATCAGACAGCAACTACACGGCAGACACACCTCAGTGTGGGCAATGATATCAGACATAAATTACACAGCAGACACAATGCACTGTGGGCAAAGAGATCAGACAGAAGTTACAAAGCAGACACACCTCACTGTGGGCACTGAGATCAGACAGAAATTACACAGCAGACACACCTCACTGTGGGCACTGAGATCTAACAGCAACTACACAGCAGACACACCTCACTGTGGGAACTGAGATCAGACAGCATCTACAAAGCAGAAACACCTAACTGTGGGCACTGAGATCAGACAGAAGTTACACAGCAGACACACCTCACTGTGGGCACTGAGATCAGGCAGCAACTACACAGCAGACACACCTCACTGTGGGCACTGAGATCAGACAGCAACTACACAGCAGACACCCCTAACTGTGGGGACAGAGATCAGACAGAAGTTATACAGCAGACACACCTCACTGTGGGCACTGACATCAGACAACAACTACACAGGAGTCACTCCACACTGTGGGAACTGAGATCAGACAGCAACTACACAGCAGACACACCTCACTGTGGGCACTGAGAGCAGAAAGAAGTTACACAGCAGACACATCTAACTGGGCACTGAGATCAGACAACAACTAAACATCAGACACACCTCACTGTGGGCACTGAGATCAGACAGAAGTTACACAGCAGACACAACTCACTGTGGGCACTGAGATCAGACAGCAACTACACAGCAGACACACCACACTGCGGGCACTGAGATCAGACAGAAGTTACACAGCAGACACACCTCACTGTGGGCACTGAGGTCAGACAGCAACTACACAGAAGACACACCTCACATTGGGCACTGAGATCAGACAGAAGTTACATAGCAGATACACCTCTTTGTGGGCACTGAGATCAGACAGAAGTACACAGCAGTCACACCTCACTGTGGGCACTGAGATCAGACAGAAGTTACACAGCAGACAGACCTCACTGTGGGCACTGCAATCAGACAGCAACTACACAGCAGACACACCTCACTGTGGGCACTGAGATCAGACAGCAACAAGACAACAGACACACCTCACTGCGGGCACTGAGATCAGACAGCAACTACACCGCAGACACACCTCACTGTGGGCACTGAGATCAGACAGCAACAACACAGCAGACACACCTCACATTGGGCACTGAGATCAGACAGAATTTACACAGCAGACACACCTCACTGTGGGCACTGCAATCAGATAGCAACTACACACCTCACACACCTCATTGTGGGCACTGAGATCAGTCAGAAGTTGCACAGCAGACACAACTCACTGTGGGCACTAAGATCAGACAGAAGTTACACAGCAGACACACCTCACTGTGGGCACTGAGATCAGACAGAAGATACACAGCAGACACACCTCACTGTGGGCACTGAGATCAGACAGAAGATACACAGCAGACACACCTCACTGTGGGCACTGACATCAGACGGGAACTACACAGCAGGCACACCTCACTGTGGGCACTGAGATCAGACAGCAAATCAACAGCAGACACAGCTCACTCTGGGCACTGAGATCAGAAAGAAGTTACACAGCAGACACACCAAACTGTGGGCACTCAGATCATACAACAACTACACATCAGACACACCTCACTGTGGGCACTGAGATCAGACAGAAGTTACACAGAAAACACAAATCACTGTGGGCACAGAGATCAAACAGCAAATACACAGCAGACACACCACACTGTGGGCACTGAGATCAGAAAGCAACTACACAGCAGACACAACCTCATTGTGGGCACTGAGATCAGACAGCAACTACACAGCAGACACACCTCACTATGGGCACTGAGATCAGACAGAAGTTACACAGGAGTCATACCTCACTTGGGCACTGAGATCAGACAGCAACTACACGGCAGGCACACCTCAGTGTGGGCAGTGATATCAGACAGAAATTACACAGCAGACACAATGCACTGTGGGCAAAGAGATCAGACAGAAGTTACAAAGCAGACACACCTCACTGTGGGCACTGAGATCAGACAGAAATTACACAGCAGTCACACCTCACTGTGGGCACTGAGATCTAACAGCAACTACACAGCAGACACACCTCACTGTGGGCACTGAGATCAGACAGCAATTACACAGCAGACACACCTAACTGTGGGGACAGAGATCAGACAGAAGTTATACAGCAGACACACCTCACTGTGGGCACTGACGTCAGGCAAAAACTACACAGGAGTCACTCCTCACTGTGGGAACTGAGATCAGACAGCAACTACACAGCAGACACACCTCACTGTGGGCACTGAGATCAGACAGCAACAACACGGCAGACACACCTCACTGTGGGCAGTGAGATGAGACAGCAACTACACATCAGACACAACTCACTGTGGGCACTGAGATCTGGCAGAAGTTATAGAGCAGACACACCTCACTGTGGGCACTGAGATCAAACAGCAACTATACAGCAGACACACCTCACTGTGGGCAATGAGATAAGACGCAACTACACAGCAGACACACCTCACTGTGGGCACTGAGATCAAACAGAAGTTATACAGCAGACACACCTCACTGTGGGCAGTGAGATCAGACAGAAGTTACACAGCAGACACACCTCACTGTGGGCACTGAGATAAGACAGCAACTACACAGCAGACACACCTCACTGTGGGCACTGAGATCAGACAGCAACTACATGGCAGACACACCTCACTGTGGGCACTGAGATCAGACAGAAGTTACACAGCAGACACACCTCACTGTGGGCACTGAGATCAGACAGAAGTTGCACAGCAGACACACCTCACATTGGGCACTAAGATCAGACGGCAACTACACAGCCGACACACCTCACTGTGGGAACTGAAATCAGACAGAAGTTACACAGCAGACACACCTCACTGTGGGCACTGAGATCAGACAGAAGTTACAAAGCAGGCACACCTCACTGTGGGCACTGAGATCAGACAGAAGTTACATAGCAGATACACCTCTTTGTGGGCACTGAGATCAGACAGAAGTACACAGCAGTCACACCTCACTGTGGGCACTGAGATCAGACAGAAGTTACACAGCAGACACACCTCACTGTGGGCACTGCAATCAGACAGCAACTACACAGCAGACACACCTCACTGTGGGCACTGAGATCAGACAGCAACAAGACAACAGACACACCTCACTGCGGGCACTGAGATCAGACAGCAACTACACCGCAGACACACCTCACTGTGGGCACTGAGATCAGACAGCAACAACACAGCAGACACACCTCACAGTGGGCACTGAGATAAGACAGCAACTACACAGCAGACACACCTCACTGTGGGTACTGGGATCAGACAGAAGTTACACATCAGACACAACTCACTGTGGGCACTGAGATCTGACAGAAGGTATACAGCAGACACACCTCACTGTGGACACTGAGATCAAACAGCAACTATACAGCAGACACATCTCACTGTGGGCACTGAGATAAGACTCAACTACACAGCAGACACACCTCAGTGTGGGCACTGAGATCAGACAGCAACTACACAGCTGACACACCTCACTGTGGGCACTGAGAGCAGAAAGAAGTTACACAGCAGACACATCTAACTGGGCACTGAGATCAGACAACAACTAAACATCAGACGCACCTCACTGTGGGCACTGAGATCAGACAGAAGTTACACAGCAGACACAACTCACTGTGGGCACTGAGATCAGACAGCAACTACACAGCAGACACACCACACTGTGGGCACTGAGATCAGACAGAAGTTACACAGCAGACACACCTCACTGTGGGCACTGCAATCAGATAGCAACTACACACCTCACACACCTCATTGTGGGCACTGAGATCAGTCAGAAGTTGCACAGCAGACACACCTCACTGTGGGCACTGAGATCAGACAGAAGTTACACAGCAGACACACCTCACTGTGGGCACTGAGATCAGACAGATGGTACACAGCAGACACACCTCACTGTGGGCACTGACCTCAGACGGGAACTACACAGCAGGCACACCTCACTGTGGGCACTGAGATCAGACAGCAACTACACAGCAGACACAGCTCACTCTGGGCACTGAGATCAGAAAGAAGTTACACAGCAGACACACCAAACTGTGGGCACTCAGATCATACAACAACTACACATCAGACACACCTCACTGTGGGCACTGAGATCAGACAGAAGTTACACAGAAAACACAAATCACTGTGGGCACAGAGATCAAACAGCAAATACACAGCAGACACACCACACTGTGGGCACTGAGAGCAGAAAGCAACTACACAGCAGACACAACCTCATTGCGGGCACTGAGATCAGACAGCAACTACACAGCAGACACACCTCACTATGGGCACTGATATCAGACAGAAGTTACACAGGAGTCATACCTCACTTGGGCACTGAGATCAGACAGCAACTACATGGCAGACACACCTAAGTGTGGGCAATGATATCAGACAGAAATTACACAGCAGACACAATGCACTGTGGGCAAAGAGATCAGACAGAAGTTACAAAGCAGACACAGCTCACTGTGGGCACTGAGATCAGTCAGAAATTACACAGCAGACACACCTCACTGTGGGCACTGAGATCAGACAGCAACTACACAGCAGACACACCTAACTGTGGGGACAGAGATCAGACAGAAGTTATACAGCAGACACACCTCACTGTGGGCACTGACATCAGACAACAACTACACAGGAGTCACTCCTCAGTGTGGGAACTGAGATCAGACAGCAACTACACAGCAGACACACCTCACTGTGGGCACTGAGATCAGACAGCAACAACACGGCAGACACACCTCACTGTGGGCAGTGAGATGAGACAGCAACTACACATCAGACACAACTCACTGTGGGCACTGAGATCAAACAGCAACTATACAGCAGACACACCTCACTGTGGGTAATGAGATAAGACGCAACTACACAGCAGACACACCTCACTGTGGGCACTGAGATCAGACAGAAGTTATACAGCAGACACACCTCACTGTGGGCAGTGAGATCAGACAGAAGTTACACAGCAGACACACCTCACTGTGGGCACTGAGATAAGACAGCAACTACACAGCAGACACACCTCACTGTGGGCACTGAGATCAGACAGCAACTACACGGCAGACACACCTCACTGTGGGCACTGAGATCAGACAGAAGTTACACAGCAGACACACCTCACTGTGGGCACTGAGATCAGACAGAAGTTGCACAGCAGACACACCTCACATTGGGCACTAAGATCAGACGGCAACTACACAGCCGACACACCTCACTGTGGGAACTGAAATCAGACAGAAGTTACACGGCAGACACACCTCACTGTGGGCACTGAGATCAGACAGAAGTTACAAAGCAGGCACACCTCACTGTGGGCACTGAGATCAGACAGAAGTTACATAGCAGATACACCTCTTTGTGGGCACTGAGATCAGACAGAAGTACACAGCAGTCACACCTCACTGTGGGCACTGAGATCAGACAGAAGTTACACAGCAGACACACCTCACTGTGGGCACTGCAATCAGACAGCAACTACACAGCAGACACACCTCACTGGGGGCACTGAGATCAGACAGCAACAAGACAACAGACACACCTCACTGCGGGCACTGAGATCAGACAGCAACTACACCGCAGACACACCTCACTGTGGGCACTGAGATCAGACAGCAACAACACAGCAGACACACCTCACAGTGGGCACTGAGATAAGACAGCAACTACACAGCAGACACACCTCACTGTGGGTACTGGGATCAGACAGAAGTTACACATCAGACACAACTCACTGTGGGCACTGAGATCTGACAGAAGGTATACAGCAGACACACCTCACTGTGGGCACTGAGATCAAACAGCAACTATACAGCAGACACACCTCACTGTGGGCACTGTGATAAGACTCAACTACACAGCAGACACACCTCACTATGGGCACTGAGATCAGACAGCAACTACACAGCAGACACACCTCACTGTGGGCACTGAGAGCAGAAAGAAGTTACACAGCAGACACATCTAACTGGGCACTGAGATCAGACAACAACTAAACATCAGACACACCTCACTGTGGGCACTGAGATCAAACAGAAGTTACACAGCAGACACAACTCACTGTGGGCACTGAGATCAGACAGCAACTACACAGCTGACACACCACACTGTGGGCACTGAGATCAGACAGAAGTTACACAGCAGACACACCTCACTGTGGGCACTGAGATCAGACACAAGTTACACAGCAGACACACCTCAATGTGGGCACTGAGATCAGACAGAAGTTACACAGCAGACACACCTCACTGTGGGCACTGCAATCAGATAGCAACTACACACCTCACACACCTCATTGTGGGCACTGAGATCAGTCAGAAGTTGCACAGCAGACACACCTCACTGTGGGCACTAAGATCAGACAGAAGTTACACAGCAGACACACCTCACTGTGGGCACTGAGATCAGACAGAAGATACACAGCAGACACACCTCACTGTGGGCACTGAGATCAGACAGAAGATACACAGCAGACACACCTCACTGTGGGCACTGACATCAGACGGGAACTACAAAGCAGGCACACCTCACTGTGGGCACTGAGATCAGACAGCAAATCAACAGCAGACACAGCTCACTCTGGGCACTGAGATCAGAAAGAAGTTACACAGCAGACACACCAAACTGTGGGCACTCAGATCATACAACAACTACACATCAGACACACCTCACTGTGGGCACTGAGATCAGACAGAAGTTACACAGAAAACACAAATCACTGTTGGCACAGAGATCAAACAGCAAATACACAGCAGACACACCACACTGTGGGCACTGAGATCAGAAAGCAACTACACAGCAGACACAACCTCATTGTGGGCACTGAGATCAGACAGCAACTACACAGCAGACACACCTCACTATGGGCACTGAGATCAGACAGAAGTTACACAGCAGACACACCTCACTGTGGGCACTGAGATCAGACAGCAACAACACGGCAGACACACCTCACTGTGGGCAGTGAGATGAGACAGCAACTACACATCAGACACAACTCACTGTGGGCACTGAGATCAAACAGCAACTATACAGAAGACACACCTCACTGTGGGCAATGAGATAAGACGCAACTACACAGCAGACACACCTCAATGTGGGCACTGAGATCAGACAGAAGTTATACAGCAGACACACCTCACTGTGGGCAGTGAGATCAGACAGAAGTTACACAGCAGACACACCTCACTGTGGGCACTGAGATAAGACAACAACTACACAGCAGACACACCTCACTGTGGGTACTGAGATCAGACAGCAACTACACGGCAGACACACCTCACTGTGGGCACTGAGATCAGACAGAAGTTACACAGCAGACACACCTCACTGTGGGCACTGAGATCAGACAGAAGTTGCACAGCAGACACACCTCACATTGGGCACTAAGATCAGACGGCAACTACACAGCCGACACACCTCACTGTGGGAACTGAAATCAGACAGAAGTTACACGGCAGACACACCTCACTGTGGGCACTGAGATCAGACAGAAGTTACAAAGCAGGCACACCTCACTGTGGGCACTGAGATCAGACAGAAGTTACATAGCAGATACACCTCTTTGTGGGCACTGAGATCAGACAGAAGTACACAGCAGTCACACCTCACTGTGGGCACTGAGATCAGACAGAAGTTACACAGCAGACACACCTCACTGTGGGCACTGCAATCAGACAGCAACTACACAGCAGACACACCTCACTGGGGGCACTGAGATCAGACAGCAACAAGACAACAGACACACCTCACTGCAGGCACTGAGATCAGACAGCAACTACACCGCAGACACACCTCACTGTGGGCACTGAGATCAGACAGCAACAACACAGCAGACACACCTCACAGTGGGCACTGAGATAAGACAGCAACTACACAGCAGACACACCTCACTGTGGGTACTGGGATCAGACAGAAGTTACACATCAGACACAACTCACTGTGGGCACTGAGATCTGACAGAAGGTATACAGCAGACACACCTCACTGTGGGCGCTGAGATCAAACAGCAACTATACAGCAGACACACCTCACTGTGGGCACTGTGATAAGACTCAACTACACAGCAGACACACCTCACTATGGGCACTGAGATCAGACAGCAACTACACAGCAGACACACCTCACTGTGGGCACTGAGATCAAACAGAAGTTACACAGCAGACACAACTCACTGTGGGCACTGAGATCAGACAGCAACTACACAGCTGACACACCACACTGTGGGCACTGAGATCAGACAGAAGTTACACAGCAGACACACCTCACTGTGGGCACTGAGATCAGACACAAGTTACACAGCAGACACACCTCAATGTGGGCACTGAGATCAGACAGAAGTTATACAGCAGACACACCTCACTGTGGGCACTGCAATCAGATAGCAACTACACACCTCACACACCTCATTGTGGGCACTGAGATCAGTCAGAAGTTGCACAGCAGACACACCTCACTGTGGGCACTAAGATCAGACAGAAGTTACACAGCAGACACACCTCACTGTGGGCACTGAGATCAGACAGAAGATACACAGCAGACACACCTCACTGTGGGCACTGAGATCAGACAGAAGATACACAGCAGACACACCTAACTGTGGGCACTGACATCAGACGGGAACTACAAAGCAGGCACACCTCACTGTGGGCACTGAGATCAGACAGCAAATCAACAGCAGACACAGCTCACTCTGGGCACTGAGATCAGAAAAAAGTTACACAGCAGATACACCAAACTGTGGGCACTCAGATCATACAACAACTACACATCAGACACACCTCACTGTGGGCACTGAGATCAGACAGAAGTTACACAGAAAACACAAATCACTGTGGGCACAGAGATCAAACAGCAAATACACAGCAGACACACCACACTGTGGGCACTGAGATCAGAAAGCAACTACACAGCAGACACAACCTCATTGTGGGCACTGAGATCAGACAGCAACTACACAGCAGACACACCTCACTATGGGCACTGAGATCAGACAGAAGTTACACAGGAGTCATATCTCACTTGGGCACTGAGATCAGACAGCAACTACACGGCAGACACAACTCAGTGTGGGCAGTGATATCAGACAGAAATTACACAGCAGACACAATGCACTGTGGGCAAAGAGATCAGACAGAAGTTACAAAGCAGACACACCTCACTGTGGGCACTGAGATCAGACAGAAATTACACAGCAGACACACCTCACTGTGGGCACTGAGATCTAACAGCAACTACACAGCAGACACACCACACTGTGGGCACTGAGATCAGACAGCAACTACACAGCAGACACACCTAACTGTGGGGACAGAGATCAGACAGAAGTTATACAGCAGACACACCTCACTGTGGGCACTGACATCAGACAACAACTACACAGGAGTCACTCCTCACTGTGGGAACTGAGATCAGACAGCAACTACACAGCAGACACACCTCACTGTGGGCAGTGAGATGAGACAGCAACTACACATCAGACACAACTCACTGTGGGCACTGAGATCTGGCAGAAGTTATAGAGCAGACACACCTCACTGTGGGCACTGAGATCAAACAGCAACTATACAGCAGACACACCTCACTGTGGGCAATGAGATAAGACGCAACTACACAGCAGACACACCTCACTGTGGGCACTGAGATCAGACAGAAGTTATACAGCAGACACACCTCACTGTGGGCACTGAGATCAGACACAAGTTACACAGCAGACACACCTCACTGTGGGCACTGAGATAAGACAGCAACTACACAGCAGACACACCTCACTGTGGGCACTGAGATCAGACAGCAACTACATGGCAGACACACCTCACTGTGGGCACTGAGATCAGACAGAAGTTGCAAAGCAGACACACCTCACATTGGGCACCAAGATCAGACGGCAACTACACAGCCGAAACACCTCGCTGTGGGAACTGAAATCAGACAGAAGTTACACAGCAGACACACCTCACTGTGGGCACTGAGATAAGACAGAAGTTATACAGCAGACACACCTGACTGTGGGCAGTGAGATCAGACAGAAGTTACACAGCAGACACACCTCACTGTGGGCACTGAGATAAGACAGCAACTACACAGCAGACACACCTCACTGTGGGCACTGAGATCAGACAGCAACTACACGGCAGACACACCTCACTGTGGGCACTGAGATCAGACAGAAGTTACACAGCAGACACACCTCACTGTGGGCACTGAGATCAGACAGAAGTTGCACAGCAGACACACCTCACATTGGGCACTAAGATCAGACGGCAACTACACAGCCGACACATCTCACTGTGGGAACTGAAATCAGACAGAAGTTACACGGCAGACACACCTCACTGTGGGCACTGAGATCAGACAGAAGTTACAAAGCAGGCACACCTCACTGTGGGCACTGAGATCAGACAGAAGTTACATAGCAGATACACCTCTTTGTGGGCACTGAGATCAGACAGAAGTACACAGCAGTCACACCTCACTGTGGGCACTGAGATCAGACAGAAGTTACACAGCAGACACACCTCACTGTGGGCACTGCAATCAGACAGCAACTACACAGCAGACACACCTCACTGTGGGCACTGAGATCAGACAGCAACAAGACAACAGACACACCTCACTGCGGGCACTGAGATCAGACAGCAACTACACCGCAGACACACCTCACTGTGGGCACTGAGATCAGACAGCAACAACACAGCAGACACACCTCACAGTGGGCACTGAGATAAGACAGCAACTACACAGCAGACACACCTCACTGTGGGTACTGGGATCAGACAGAAGTTACACATCAGACACAACTCACTGTGGGCACTGAGATCTGACAGAAGGTATACAGCAGACACACCTCACTGTGGGCACTGAGATCAAACAGCAACTATACAGCAGACACACCTCACTGTGGGCACTGTGATAAGACTCAACTACACAGCAGACACACCTCACTGTGGGCACTAAGATCAGACAGCAACTACACAGCAGACACACCTCACTGTGGGCACTGAGAGCAGAAAGAAGTTACACAGCAGACACATCTAACTGGGCACTGAGATCAGACAACAACTAAACATCAGACACACCTCACTGTGGGCACTGAGATCAAACAGAAGTTACACAGCAGACACAACTCACTGTGGGCACTGAGATCAGACAGCAACTACACAGCTGACACACCACACTGTGGGCACTGAGATCAGACAGAAGTTACACAGCAGACACACCTCACTGTGGGCACTGAGATCAGACACAAGTTACACAGCAGACACACCTCAATGTGGGCACTGAGATCAGACAGAAGTTACACAGCAGACACACCTCACTGTGGGCACTAAGATCAGACAGAAGTTACACAGCAGACACACCTCACTGTGGGCACTGAGATCAGACAGAAGATACACAGCAGACACACCTCACTGTGGGCACTGAGATCAGACAGAAGATACACAGCAGACACACCTCACTGTGGGCACTGACATCAGACGGGAACTACAAAGCAGGCACACCTCACTGTGGGCACTGAGATCAGACAGCAAATCAACAGCAGACACAGCTCACTCTGGGCACTGAGATCAGAAAGAAGTTACACAGCAGACACACCAAACTGTGGGCACTCAGATCATACAACAACTACACATCAGACACACCTCACTGTGGGCACTGAGATCAGACAGAAGTTACACAGAAAACACAAATCACTGTGGGCACAGATATCAAACAGCAAATACACAGCAGACACACCACACTGTGGGCACTGAGATCAGAAAGCAACTACACAGCAGACACAACCTCATTGTGGGCACTGAGATCAGACAGCAACTACACAGCAGACACACCTCACTATGGGCACTGAGATCAGACAGAAGTTACACAGGAGTCATATCTCACTTGGGCACTGAGATCAGACAGCAACTACACAGCAGACACACCTCAGTGTGGGCAGTGATATCAGACAGAAATTACACAGCAGACACAATGCACTGTGGGCAAAGAGATCAGACAGAAGTTACAAAGCAGACACACCTCACTGTGGGCACTGAGATCAGACAGAAATTACACAGCAGACACACCTCACTGTGGGCACTGAGATCTAACAGCAACTACACAGCAGACACACCTCACTGTGGGCACTGAGATCAGACAGCAACTACACAGCAGACACACCTAACTGTGGGGACAGAGATCAGACAGAAGTTATACAGCAGACACACCTCACTGTGGGCACTGACATCAGACAACACCTACACAGGAGTCACTCCTCACTGTGGGAACTGAGATCAGACAGCAACTACACAGCAGACACACCTTACTGTGGGCACTGAGATCAGACAGCAACAACACGGCAGACACACCTCACTGTGGGCAGTGAGATGAGACAGCAACTACACATCAGACACAACTCACTGTGGGCACTGAGATCTGGCAGAAGTTATAGAGCAGACACAACTCACTGTGGGCACTGAGATCAAACAACAACTATACAGCAGACACACCTCACTGTGGGCAATGAGATAAGACGCAACTACACAGCAGACACACCTCACTGTGGGCACTGAGATCAGACAGAAGTTATACAGCAGACACACCTCACTGTGGGCAGTGAGATCAGACAGAAGTTACACAGCAGACACACCTCACTGTGGGCACTGAGATAAGACAGCAACTACACAGCAGACACACCTCACTGTGGGCACTGAGATCAGACAGCAACTACACGGCAGACACACCTCACTGTGGGCACTGAGATCAGACAGAAGTTACACAGCAGACACACCTCACTGTGGGCACTGAGATCAGACAGAAGTTGCACAGCAGACACACCTCACATTGGGCACTAAGATCAGACGGCAACTACACAGCCGACACATCTCACTGTGGGAACTGAAATCAGACAGAAGTTACACGGCAGACACACCTCACTGTGGGCACTGAGATCAGACAGAAGTTACAAAGCAGGCACACCTCACTGTGGGCACTGAGATCAGACAGAAGTTACATAGCAGATACACCTCTTTGTGGGCACTGAGATCAGACAGAAGTACACAGCAGTCACACCTCACTGTGGGCACTGAGATCAGACAGAAGTTACACAGCAGACACACCTCACTGTGGGCACTGCAATCAGACAGCAACTACACAGCAGACACACCTCACTGTGGGCACTGAGATCAGACAGCAACAAGACAACAGACACACCTCACTGCGGGCACTGAGATCAGACAGCAACTACACCGCAGACACACCTCACTGTGGGCACTGAGATCAGACAGCAACAACACAGCAGACACACCTCACAGTGGGCACTGAGATAAGACAGCAACTACACAGCAGACACACCTCACTGTGGGTACTGGGATCAGACAGAAGTTACACATCAGACACAACTCACTGTGGGCACTGAGATCTGACAGAAGGTATACAGCAGACACACCTCACTGTGGGCACTGAGATCAAACAGCAACTATACAGCAGACACACCTCACTGTGGGCACTGTGATAAGACTCAACTACACAGCAGACACACCTCACTGTGGGCACTGAGATCAGACAGCAACTACACAGCAGACAAACCTCACTGTGGGCACTGAGAGCAGAAAGAAGTTACACAGCAGACACATCTAACTGGGCACTGAGATCAGACAACAACTAAACATCAGACACACCTCACTGTGGGCACTGAGATCAAACAGAAGTTACACAGCAGACACAACTCACTGTGGGCACTGAGATCAGACAGCAACTACACAGCTGACACACCACACTGTGGGCACTGAGATCAGACAGAAGTTACACAGCAGACACACCTCACTGTGGGCACTGAGATCAGACACAAGTTACACAGCAGACACACCTCAATGTGGGCACTGAGATCAGACAGAAGTTACACAGCAGACACACCTCACTGTGGGCACTAAGATCAGACAGAAGTTACACAGCAGACACACCTCACTGTGGGCACTGACATCAGACGGGAACTACAAAGCAGACACACCTCACTGTGGGCACTGAGATAAGACAGAAGTTATACAGCAGACACACCTGACTGTGGGCAGTGAGATCAGACAGAAGTTACACAGCAGACACACCTCACTGTGGGCACTGAGATAAGACAGCAACTACACAGCAGACACACCTCACTGTGGGCACTGAGATCAGACAGCAACTACACGGCAGACACACCTCACTGTGGGCACTGAGATCAGACAGAAGTTACACAGCAGACACACCTCACTGTGGGCACTGAGATCAGACAGAAGTTGCACAGCAGACACACCTCACATTGGGCACTAAGATCAGACGGCAACTACACAGCCGACACATCTCACTGTGGGAACTGAAATCAGACAGAAGTTACACGGCAGACACACCTCACTGTGGGCACTGAGATCAGACAGAAGTTACAAAGCAGGCACACCTCACTGTGGGCACTGAGATCAGACAGAAGTTACATAGCAGATACACCTCTTTGTGGGCACTGAGATCAGACAGAAGTACACAGCAGTCACACCTCACTGTGGGCACTGAGATCAGACAGAAGTTACACAGCAGACACACCTCACTGTGGGCACTGCAATCAGACAGCAACTACACAGCAGACACACCTCACTGTGGGCACTGAGATCAGACAGCAACAAGACAACAGACACACCTCACTGCGGGCACTGAGATCAGACAGCAACTACACCGCAGACACACCTCACTGTGGGCACTGAGATCAGACAGCAACAACACAGCAGACACACCTCACAGTGGGCACTGAGATAAGACAGCAACTACACAGCAGACACACCTCACTGTGGGTACTGGGATCAGACAGAAGTTACACATCAGACACAACTCACTGTGGGCACTGAGATCTGACAGAAGGTATACAGCAGACACACCTCACTGTGGGCACTGAGATCAAACAGCAACTATACAGCAGACACACCTCACTGTGGGCACTGTGATAAGACTCAACTACACAGCAGACACACCTCACTGTGGGCACTGAGATCAGACAGCAACTACACAGCAGACAAACCTCACTGTGGGCACTGAGAGCAGAAAGAAGTTACACAGCAGACACATCTAACTGGGCACTGAGATCAGACAACAACTAAACATCAGACACACCTCACTGTGGGCACTGAGATCAAACAGAAGTTACACAGCAGACACAACTCACTGTGGGCACTGAGATCAGACAGCAACTACACAGCTGACACACCACACTGTGGGCACTGAGATCAGACAGAAGTTACACAGCAGACACACCTCACTGTGGGCACTGAGATCAGACACAAGTTACACAGCAGACACACCTCAATGTGGGCACTGAGATCAGACAGAAGTTACACAGCAGACACACCTCACTGTGGGCACTAAGATCAGACAGAAGTTACACAGCAGACACACCTCACTGTGGGCACTGACATCAGACGGGAACTACAAAGCAGACACACCTCACTGTGGGCACTGAGATAAGACAGAAGTTATACAGCAGACACACCTGACTGTGGGCAGTGAGATCAGACAGAAGTTACACAGCAGACACACCTCACTGTGGGCACTGAGATAAGACAGCAACTACACAGCAGACACACCTCACTGTGGGCACTGAGATCAGACAGCAACTACACGGCAGACACACCTCACTGTGGGCACTGAGATCAGACAGAAGTTACACAGCAGACACACCTCACTGTGGGCACTGAGATCAGACAGAAGTTGCACAGCAGACACACCTCACATTGGGCACTAAGATCAGACGGCAACTACACAGCCGACACATCTCACTGTGGGAACTGAAATCAGACAGAAGTTACACGGCAGACACACCTCACTGTGGGCACTGAGATCAGACAGAAGTTACAAAGCAGGCACACCTCACTGTGGGCACTGAGATCAGACAGAAGTTACATAGCAGATACACCTCTTTGTGGGCACTGAGATCAGACAGAAGTACACAGCAGTCACACCTCACTGTGGGCACTGAGATCAGACAGAAGTTACACAGCAGACACACCTCACTGTGGGCACTGCAATCAGACAGCAACTACACAGCAGACACACCTCACTGTGGGCACTGAGATCAGACAGCAACAAGACAACAGACACACCTCACTGCGGGCACTGAGATCAGACAGCAACTACACCGCAGACACACCTCACTGTGGGCACTGAGATCAGACAGCAACAACACAGCAGACACACCTCACAGTGGGCACTGAGATAAGACAGCAACTACACAGCAGACACACCTCACTGTGGGTACTGGGATCAGACAGAAGTTACACATCAGACACAACTCACTGTGGGCACTGAGATCTGACAGAAGGTATACAGCAGACACACCTCACTGTGGGCACTGAGATCAAACAGCAACTATACAGCAGACACACCTCACTGTGGGCACTGTGATAAGACTCAACTACACAGCAGACACACCTCACTGTGGGCACTGAGATCAGACAGCAACTACACAGCAGACACACCTCACTGTGGGCACTGAGAGCAGAAAGAAGTTACACAGCAGACACATCTAACTGGGCACTGAGATCAGACAACAACTAAACATCAGACACACCTCACTGTGGGCACTGAGATCAAACAGAAGTTACACAGCAGACACAACTCACTGTGGGCACTGAGATCAGACAGCAACTACACAGCTGACACACCACACTGTGGGCACTGAGATCAGACAGAAGTTACACAGCAGACACACCTCACTGTGGGCACTGAGATCAGACACAAGTTACACAGCAGACACACCTCAATGTGGGCACTGAGATCAGACAGAAGTTACACAGCAGACACACCTCACTGTGGGCACTAAGATCAGACAGAAGTTACACAGCAGACACACCTCACTGTGGGCACTGAGATCAGACAGAAGATACACAGCAGACACACCTCACTGTGGGCACTGAGATCAGACAGAAGATACACAGCAGACACACCTCACTGTGGGCACTGACATCAGACGGGAACTACAAAGCAGGCACACCTCACTGTGGGCACTGAGATCAGACAGCAAATCAACAGCAGACACAGCTCACTCTGGGCACTGAGATCAGAAAGAAGTTACACAGCAGACACACCAAACTGTGGGCACTCAGATCATACAACAACTACACATCAGACACACCTCACTGTGGGCACTGAGATCAGACAGAAGTTACACAGAAAACACAAATCACTGTGGGCACAGATATCAAACAGCAAATACACAGCAGACACACCACACTGTGGGCACTGAGATCAGAAAGCAACTACACAGCAGACACAACCTCATTGTGGGCACTGAGATCAGACAGCAACTACACAGCAGACACACCTCACTATGGGCACTGAGATCAGACAGAAGTTACACAGGAGTCATATCTCACTTGGGCACTGAGATCAGACAGCAACTACACAGCAGACACACCTCAGTGTGGGCAGTGATATCAGACAGAAATTACACAGCAGACACAATGCACTGTGGGCAAAGAGATCAGACAGAAGTTACAAAGCAGACACACCTCACTGTGGGCACTGAGATCAGACAGAAATTACACAGCAGACACACCTCACTGTGGGCACTGAGATCTAACAGCAACTACACAGCAGACACACCTCACTGTGGGCACTGAGATCAGACAGCAACTACACAGCAGACACACCTAACTGTGGGGACAGAGATCAGACAGAAGTTATACAGCAGACACACCTCACTGTGGGCACTGACATCAGACAACACCTACACAGGAGTCACTCCTCACTGTGGGAACTGAGATCAGACAGCAACTACACAGCAGACACACCTTACTGTGGGCACTGAGATCAGACAGCAACAACACGGCAGACACACCTCACTGTGGGCAGTGAGATGAGACAGCAACTACACATCAGACACAACTCACTGTGGGCACTGAGATCTGGCAGAAGTTATAGAGCAGACACAACTCACTGTGGGCACTGAGATCAAACAACAACTATACAGCAGACACACCTCACTGTGGGCAATGAGATAAGACGCAACTACACAGCAGACACACCTCACTGTGGGCACTGAGATCAGACAGAAGTTATACAGCAGACACACCTCACTGTGGGCAGTGAGATCAGACAGAAGTTACACAGCAGACACACCTCACTGTGGGCACTGAGATAAGACAGCAACTACACAGCAGACACACCTCACAGTGGGCACTGAGATAAGACAGCAACTACACAGCAGACACACCTCACTGTGGGTACTGGGATCAGACAGAAGTTACACATCAGACACAACTCACTGTGGGCACTGAGATCTGACAGAAGGTATACAGCAGACACACCTCACTGTGGGCACTGAGATCAAACAGCAACTATACAGCAGACACACCTCACTGTGGGCACTGTGATAAGACTCAACTACACAGCAGACACACCTCACTGTGGGCACTGAGATCAGACAGCAACTACACAGCAGACACACCTCACTGTGGGCACTGAGAGCAGAAAGAAGTTACACAGCAGACACATCTAACTGGGCACTGAGATCAGACAACAACTAAACATCAGACACACCTCACTGTGGGCACTGAGATCAAACAGAAGTTACACAGCAGACACAACTCACTGTGGGCACTGAGATCAGACAGCAACTACACAGCTGACACACCACACTGTGGGCACTGAGATCAGACAGAAGTTACACAGCAGACACACCTCACTGTGGGCACTGAGATCAGACACAAGTTACACAGCAGACACACCTCAATGTGGGCACTGAGATCAGACAGAAGTTACACAGCAGACACACCTCACTGTGGGCACTAAGATCAGACAGAAGTTACACAGCAGACACACCTCACTGTGGGCACTGACATCAGACGGGAACTACAAAGCAGACACACCTCACTGTGGGCACTGAGATAAGACAGAAGTTATACAGCAGACACACCTGACTGTGGGCAGTGAGATCAGACAGAAGTTACACAGCAGACACACCTCACTGTGGGCACTGAGATAAGACAGCAACTACACAGCAGACACACCTCACTGTGGGCACTGAGATCAGACAGCAACTACACGGCAGACACACCTCACTGTGGGCACTGAGATCAGACAGAAGTTACACAGCAGACACACCTCACTGTGGGCACTGAGATCAGACAGAAGTTGCACAGCAGACACACCTCACATTGGGCACTAAGATCAGACGGCAACTACACAGCCGACACATCTCACTGTGGGAACTGAAATCAGACAGAAGTTACACGGCAGACACACCTCACTGTGGGCACTGAGATCAGACAGAAGTTACAAAGCAGGCACACCTCACTGTGGGCACTGAGATCAGACAGAAGTTACATAGCAGATACACCTCTTTGTGGGCACTGAGATCAGACAGAAGTACACAGCAGTCACACCTCACTGTGGGCACTGAGATCAGACAGAAGTTACACAGCAGACACACCTCACTGTGGGCACTGCAATCAGACAGCAACTACACAGCAGACACACCTCACTGTGGGCACTGAGATCAGACAGCAACAAGACAACAGACACACCTCACTGCGGGCACTGAGATCAGACAGCAACTACACCGCAGACACACCTCACTGTGGGCACTGAGATCAGACAGCAACAACACAGCAGACACACCTCACAGTGGGCACTGAGATAAGACAGCAACTACACAGCAGACACACCTCACTGTGGGTACTGGGATCAGACAGAAGTTACACATCAGACACAACTCACTGTGGGCACTGAGATCTGACAGAAGGTATACAGCAGACACACCTCACTGTGGGCACTGAGATCAAACAGCAACTATACAGCAGACACACCTCACTGTGGGCACTGTGATAAGACTCAACTACACAGCAGACACACCTCACTGTGGGCACTGAGATCAGACAGCAACTACACAGCAGACACACCTCACTGTGGGCACTGAGAGCAGAAAGAAGTTACACAGCAGACACATCTAACTGGGCACTGAGATCAGACAACAACTAAACATCAGACACACCTCACTGTGGGCACTGAGATCAAACAGAAGTTACACAGCAGACACAACTCACTGTGGGCACTGAGATCAGACAGCAACTACACAGCTGACACACCACACTGTGGGCACTGAGATCAGACAGAAGTTACACAGCAGACACACCTCACTGTGGGCACTGAGATCAGACACAAGTTACACAGCAGACACACCTCAATGTGGGCACTGAGATCAGACAGAAGTTACACAGCAGACACACCTCACTGTGGGCACTAAGATCAGACAGAAGTTACACAGCAGACACACCTCACTGTGGGCACTGAGATCAGACAGAAGATACACAGCAGACACACCTCACTGTGGGCACTGAGATCAGACAGAAGATACACAGCAGACACACCTCACTGTGGGCACTGACATCAGACGGGAACTACAAAGCAGGCACACCTCACTGTGGGCACTGAGATCAGACAGCAAATCAACAGCAGACACAGCTCACTCTGGGCACTGAGATCAGAAAGAAGTTACACAGCAGACACACCAAACTGTGGGCACTCAGATCATACAACAACTACACATCAGACACACCTCACTGTGGGCACTGAGATCAGACAGAAGTTACACAGAAAACACAAATCACTGTGGGCACAGATATCAAACAGCAAATACACAGCAGACACACCACACTGTGGGCACTGAGATCAGAAAGCAACTACACAGCAGACACAACCTCATTGTGGGCACTGAGATCAGACAGCAACTACACAGCAGACACACCTCACTATGGGCACTGAGATCAGACAGAAGTTACACAGGAGTCATATCTCACTTGGGCACTGAGATCAGACAGCAACTACACAGCAGACACACCTCAGTGTGGGCAGTGATATCAGACAGAAATTACACAGCAGACACAATGCACTGTGGGCAAAGAGATCAGACAGAAGTTACAAAGCAGACACACCTCACTGTGGGCACTGAGATCAGACAGAAATTACACAGCAGACACACCTCACTGTGGGCACTGAGATCTAACAGCAACTACACAGCAGACACACCTCACTGTGGGCACTGAGATCAGACAGCAACTACACAGCAGACACACCTAACTGTGGGGACAGAGATCAGACAGAAGTTATACAGCAGACACACCTCACTGTGGGCACTGACATCAGACAACACCTACACAGGAGTCACTCCTCACTGTGGGAACTGAGATCAGACAGCAACTACACAGCAGACACACCTTACTGTGGGCACTGAGATCAGACAGCAACAACACGGCAGACACACCTCACTGTGGGCAGTGAGATGAGACAGCAACTACACATCAGACACAACTCACTGTGGGCACTGAGATCTGGCAGAAGTTATAGAGCAGACACAACTCACTGTGGGCACTGAGATCAAACAACAACTATACAGCAGACACACCTCACTGTGGGCAATGAGATAAGACGCAACTACACAGCAGACACACCTCACTGTGGGCACTGAGATCAGACAGAAGTTATACAGCAGACACACCTCACTGTGGGCAGTGAGATCAGACAGAAGTTACACAGCAGACACACCTCACTGTGGGCACTGAGATAAGACAGCAACTACACAGCAGACACACCTCACTGTGGGCACTGAGATCAGACAGCAACTACACGGCAGACACACCTCACTGTGGGCACTGAGATCAGACAGAAGTTACACAGCAGACACACCTCACTGTGGGCACTGAGATCAGACAGAAGTTGCACAGCAGACACACCTCACATTGGGCACTAAGATCAGACGGCAACTACACAGCCGACACATCTCACTGTGGGAACTGAAATCAGACAGAAGTTACACGGCAGACACACCTCACTGTGGGCACTGAGATCAGACAGAAGTTACAAAGCAGGCACACCTCACTGTGGGCACTGAGATCAGACAGAAGTTACATAGCAGATACACCTCTTTGTGGGCACTGAGATCAGACAGAAGTACACAGCAGTCACACCTCACTGTGGGCACTGAGATCAGACAGAAGTTACACAGCAGACACACCTCACTGTGGGCACTGCAATCAGACAGCAACTACACAGCAGACACACCTCACTGTGGGCACTGAGATCAGACAGCAACAAGACAACAGACACACCTCACTGCGGGCACTGAGATCAGACAGCAACTACACCGCAGACACACCTCACTGTGGGCACTGAGATCAGACAGCAACAACACAGCAGACACACCTCACAGTGGGCACTGAGATAAGACAGCAACTACACAGCAGACACACCTCACTGTGGGTACTGGGATCAGACAGAAGTTACACATCAGACACAACTCACTGTGGGCACTGAGATCTGACAGAAGGTATACAGCAGACACACCTCACTGTGGGCACTGAGATCAAACAGCAACTATACAGCAGACACACCTCACTGTGGGCACTGTGATAAGACTCAACTACACAGCAGACACACCTCACTGTGGGCACTGAGATCAGACAGCAACTACACAGCAGACAAACCTCACTGTGGGCACTGAGAGCAGAAAGAAGTTACACAGCAGACACATCTAACTGGGCACTGAGATCAGACAACAACTAAACATCAGACACACCTCACTGTGGGCACTGAGATCAAACAGAAGTTACACAGCAGACACAACTCACTGTGGGCACTGAGATCAGACAGCAACTACACAGCTGACACACCACACTGTGGGCACTGAGATCAGACAGAAGTTACACAGCAGACACACCTCACTGTGGGCACTGAGATCAGACACAAGTTACACAGCAGACACACCTCAATGTGGGCACTGAGATCAGACAGAAGTTACACAGCAGACACACCTCACTGTGGGCACTAAGATCAGACAGAAGTTACACAGCAGACACACCTCACTGTGGGCACTGACATCAGACGGGAACTACAAAGCAGGCACACCTCACTGTGGGCACTGAGATCAGACAGCAAATCAACAGCAGACACAGCTCACTCTGGGCACTGAGATCAGAAAGAAGTTACACAGCAGACACACCAAACTGTGGGCACTCAGATCATACAACAACTACACATCAGACACACCTCACTGTGGGCACTGAGATCAGACAGAAGTTACACAGAAAACACAAATCACTGTGGGCACAGAGATCAAACAGCAAATACACAGCAGACACACCACACTGTGGGCACTGAGATCAGAAAGCAACTACACAGCAGACACAACCTCATTGTGGGCACTGAGATCAGACAGCAACTACACAGCAGACACACCTCACTATGGGCACTGAGATCAGACAGAAGTTACACAGGAGTCATATCTCACTTGGGCACTGAGATCAGACAGCAACTACACGGCAGACACACCTCAGTGTGGGCAGTGATATCAGACAGAAATTACACAGCAGACACAATGCACTGTGGGCAAAGAGATCAGACAGAAGTTACAAAGCAGACACACCTCACTGTGGGCACTGAGATCAGACAGAAATTACACAGCAGACACACCTCACTGTGGGCACTGAGATCTAACAGCAACTACACAGCAGACACACCTCACTGTGGGCACTGAGATCAGACAGCAACTACACAGCAGACACACCTAACTGTGGGGACAGAGATCAGACAGAAGTTATACAGCAGACACACCTCACTGTGGGCACTGACATCAGACAACACCTACACAGGAGTCACTCCTCACTGTGGGAACTGAGATCAGACAGCAACTACACAGCAGACACACCTCACTGTGGGCACTGAGATCAGACAGCAACAACACGGCAGACACACCTCACTGTGGGCAGTGAGATGAGAAAGCAACTACACATCAGACACAACTCACTGTGGGCACTGAGATCTAGCAGAAGTTATAGAGCAGACACAACTCACTGTGGGCACTGAGATCAAACAGCAACTATACAGAAGACACACCTCACTGTGGGCAATGAGATAAGACGCAACTACACAGCAGACACACCTCACTGTGGGCACTGAGATCAGACAGAAGTTATACAGCAGACACACCTCACTGTGGGCAGTGAGATCAGACAGAAGTTACACAGCAGACACACCTCACTGTGGGCACTGAGATAAGACAGCAACTACACAGCAGACACACCTCACTGTGGGCACTGAGATCAGACAGCAACTACATGGCAGACACACCTCACTGTGGGCACTGAGATCAGACAGAAGTTACACAGCAGACACACCTCACTGTGGGCACTGAGATCAGACAGAAGTTGCAAAGCAGACACACCTCACATTGGGCACTAAGATCAGACGGCAACTACACAGCCGAAACACCTCGCTGTGGGAACTGAAATCAGACAGAAGTTACACAGCAGACACACCTCACTGTGGGCACTGAGATCAGACAGAAGTTACATAGCAGATACACCTCACTGTGGGCACTGAGATCAGACAGAAGTACACAGCAGTCACACCTCACTGTGGGCACTGAGATCAGACAGAAGTTACACAGCAGACACACCTCACTGTGGGCACTGCAATCAGACAGCAACTACACAGCAGACACACCTCACTGTGGGCACTGAGATCAGACAGCAACAAGACAACAGACACACCTCACTGTGGGCACTGAGATCAGACAGCAACTACACCGCAGACACACCTCACTGTGGGCACTGAGATCAGACAGCAACAACACAGCAGACACACCTCACAGTGGGCACTGAGATAAGACAGCAACTACACAGCAGACACACCTCACTGTGGGTACTGAGATCAGACAGAAGTTACACATCAGACACAACTCACTGTGGGCACTGAGATCTGACAGAAGGTATACAGCAGACACACCTCACTGTGGACACTGAGATCAAACAGCAACTATACAGCAGACACACCTCACTGTGGGCACTGAGATAAGACTCAACTACACAGCAGACACACCTCACTGTGGGCACTGAGATCAGACAGCAACTACACTGCAGACACACCTCACTGTGGGCACTGAGAGTAGAAAGAAGTTACACAGCAGACACATCTAACTGGGCACTGAGATCAGACAACAACTAAACATCAGAGGCACCTCACTCTGGGCACTGAGATCAGACAGAAGTTAAACAGCAGACACAACTCACTGTGGGCACTGAGATCAGACAGCAACTACACAGCAGACACACCACACTGTGGGCACTGAGATCAGACAGAAGTTACACAGCAGACACACCTCACTGTGGGCACTGAGATCAGACAGCAACTACACAGCAGACACACCTCACATTGGGCACTGAGATCAGACAGAAGTTACACAGCAGACACACCTCACTGTGGGCACTGCAATCAGATAGCAACTACACACCTCACACACCTCATTGTGGGCAGTGAGATCAGTCAGAAGTTGCACAGCAGACACACCTCACTGTGGGCACTGACATCAGACAGGAGTTACACAGCAGACAAACCTCACTGTGGGCACTGACATCAGACGGGAACTACACAGCAGGCACACCTCACTGTGGGCACTGAGATCAGACAGAAGTTACACAGCAGACACACCTCACTGTGGGCACTGAGATCAGACAGAAGGTACACAGCAGACACACCTCACTGTGGGCACTGACCTCAGACGGGAACTACACAGCAGGCACACCTCATTGTGGGCACTGAGATCTGACAGCAACTACACAGCAGACACAGCTCACTCTGGGCACTGAGATCAGAAAGAAGTTACACAGAAAACACAAATCACTGTGGGCACAGAGATCAAACAGCAAATACACAGCAGACACACCACACTGTGGGCACTGAGAGCAGAAAGCAACTACACAGCAGACACAACCTCATTGTGGGCACTGAGATCAGACAGCAACTACACAGCAGACACACCTCACTATGGGCACTGATATCAGACAGAAGTTACACAGGAGTCATACCTCACTTGGGCACTGAGATCAGACAGCAACTACACGGCAGACACACCTCAGTGTGGGCAATGATATCAGACAGAAATTACACAGCAGACACAATGCACTGTGGGCAAAGAGATCAGACAGAAGTTACAAAGCAGACACACCTCACGGTGGGCACTGAGATCAGACAGAAATTACACAGCAGACACACCTCACTGTGGGCACTGAGATCTAACAGCAACTACACAGCACACACACCTCACTGTGGGAACTGAGATCAGACAGCATCTACAAAGCAGACAAACCTAACTGTGGGCACTGAGATCAGACAGAAGTTACACAGCAGACACACCTCACTGTGGGCACTGAGATCAGGCAGCAACTACACAGCAGACACACCTCACTGTGGGCATTGAGATCAGACAGCAACTACACAGCAGACACACCTAACTGTGGGGACAGAGATCAGACAGAAGTTATACAGCAGACACACCTCACTGTGGGTACTGACATCAGACAACAACTACACAGGAGTCACTCCTCACTGTGGGAACTGAGATCAGACAGCAACTACACAGCAGACACACCTCACTGTGGGCACTGAGATCAGACAGCAACAACACGGCAGACACACCTCACTGTGGGCAGTGAGATGAGACAGCAACTACACATCAGACACAACTCACTGTGGGCACTGAGATCTGGCAGAAGTTATAGAGCAGACACACCTCACTGTGGGCACTGAGATCAAACAGCAACTATACAGAAGACACACCTCACTTTGGGCAATGAGATAAGACGCAACTACACAGCAGACACACCTCACTGTGGGCACTGAGATCAGACAGAAGTTATACAGCAGACACACCTCACTGTGGGCAGTGAGATCAGACAGAAGTTACACAGCAGACACACCTCACTGTGGGCACTGAGATAAGACAGCAACTACACAGCAGACACACCTCACTGTGGGCACTGAGATCAGACAGCAACTACACGGCAGACACACCTCACTGTGGGCACTGAGATCAGACAGAAGTTACACAGCAGACACACCTCACTGTGGGCACTGAGATCAGACAGAATTTGCACAGCAGACACACCTCACATTGGGCACTAAGATCAGACGGCAACTACACAGCCGACACACCTCACTGTGGTAACTGAAATCAGACAGAAGTTACACGGCAGACACAGCTCACTGTGGGCACTGAGATCAGACAGAAGTTACAAAGCAGGCACACCTCACTGTGGGCACTGAGATCAGACAGAAGTTACATAGCAGATACACCTCTTTGTGGGCACTGAGATCAGATAGAAGTACACAGCAGACACACCTCACTGTGGGCACTGCAATCAGACAGCAACTACACAGCAGACACACCTCACTGTGGGCACTGAGATCAGACAGCAACAAGACAACAGACACACCTCACTGCGGGCACTGAGATCAGACAGCAACTACACCGCAGACACACCTCACTGTGGGCACTGAGATCAGACAGCAACAACACAGCAGACACACCTCACAGTGGGCACTGAGATAAGACAGCAACTACACAGCAGACACACCTCACTGTGGGTACTGGGATCAGACAGAAGTTACACATCAGACACAACTCACTGTGGGCACTGAGATCTGACAGAAGGTATACAGCAGACACACCTCACTGTGGGCACTGAGATCAGACAGCAACTACACAGCAGACACATCTCACTGTGGGCACTGAGAGCAGAAAGAAGTTACACAGCAGACAAATCTAACTGGGCACTGAGATCAGACAACAACTAAACATCAGACACACCTCACTGTGGGCACTGCAATCAGATAGCAACTACACACCTCACACACCTCATTGTGGGCACTGAGATAAGTCAGAAGTTGCACAGCAGACACACCTCACTGTGGGCACTGACATCAGACAGAAGTTACACAGCAGACAAACCTCACTGTGGGCACTGACATCAGACGGGAACTACACAGCAGGCACACCTCACTGTGGGCACTGAGATCAGACAGAAGTTACACAGCAGACACACCTCACTGTGGGTACTGAGATCAGACAGCAACTACACAGCAGACACACCTCACTGTGGGCACTGACCTCAGACGGGAACTACACAGCAGGCACACCTCACTGTGGGCACTGAGATCAGACAGCAACTACACAGCAGACACAGCTCACTCTGGGCACTGAGATCAGACAGAAGTTACACAGAAAACACAAATCACTGTGGGCACAGAGATCAAACAGCAAATACACAGCAGACACAACCTCATTGTGGGCACTGAGATCAGACAGCAACTACACAGCAGACACACCTCACTATGGGCACTGATATCAGACAGAAGTTACACAGGAGTCATACCTCACTTG
This sequence comes from Carcharodon carcharias, assembly GCF_017639515.1. Classification (NCBI taxonomy): domain Eukaryota; kingdom Metazoa; phylum Chordata; class Chondrichthyes; order Lamniformes; family Lamnidae; genus Carcharodon; species Carcharodon carcharias. Next base: position 48,143,369 of record NC_054491.1, on the reverse strand, counting down.
GGCACTGAGCTCAGACAGCAACTACACGGCAGACACACCTCAGTGTGGGCAATGATATCAGACAGAAATTACACAGCAGACACAATGCACTGTGGGCAAAGAGATCAGACAGAAGTTACAAAGCAGACACACCTCACTGTGGGCACTGAGATCAGACAGAAATTACACAGCAGACACACCTCACTGTGGGCACTGAGATCTAACAGCAACTACACAGCACACACACCTCACTGTGGGAACTGAGATCAGACAGCATCTACAAAGCAGACAAACCTAACTGTGGGCACTGAGATCAGACAGAAGTTACACAGCAGACACACCTCACTGTGGGCACTGAGATCAGGCAGCAACTACACAGCAGACACAACTCACTGTGGGCATTGAGATCAGACAGCAACTACACAGCAGACACACCTCACTGTGGGGACAGAGATCAGACAGAAGTTATACAGCAGACACACCTCACTGTGGGCACTGACATCAGACAACAACTACACAGGAGTCACTCCTCACTGTGGGAACTGAGATCAGACAGCAACTACACAGCAGACACACCTCACTGTGGGCACTGAGATCAGACAGCAACAACACGGCAGACACAACTCACTGTGGGCAGTGAGATGAGACAGCAACTACACATCAGACACAACTCACTGTGGGCACAGATCTGGCAGAAGTTATAGAGCAGACACACCTCACTGTGGGCACTGAGATCAAACAGCAACTATACAGAAGACACACCTCACTGTGGGCAATGAGATAAGACGCAACTACACAGCAGACACACCTCAATGTGGGCACTGTGATAAGACTCAACTACACAGCAGACACACCTCACTGTGGGCACTGAGATCAGACAGCAACTACACAGCAGACACACCTCACTGTGGGCACTGAGAGCAGAAAGAAGTTACACAGCAGACACATCTAACTGGGCACTGAGATCATACAACAATTAAACATCAGACACACCTCACTGTGGGCACTGAGATCAAACAGAAGTTACACAGCAGACACAACTCACTGTGGGCACTGAGATCAGACAGCAACTACACAGCTGACACACCACACTGTGGGCACTGAGATCAGACAGAAGTTACACAGCAGACACACCTCACTGTGGGCACTGAGATCAGACAGCAACTACACAGCAGACACACCTCACATTGGGCACTGAGATCAGACAGAAGTTACACAGCAGACACACCTCACTGTGGGCACTGCAATCAGATAGCAACTACACACCTCATTGTGGGCACTGAGATAGTCAGAAGTTGCACAGCAGACACACCTCACTGTGGGCACTGACATCAGACAGAAGTTACACAGCAGACAAACCTCACTGTGGGCACTGACATCAGACGGGAACTACACAGCAGGCACACCTCACTGTGGGCACTGAGATCAGACAGCAACTACACAGCAGACACAGCTCACTCTGGGCACTGAGATCAGAAAGAAGTTACACAGCAGACACACCAAACTGTGGGCACTCAGATCATACAACAACTACACATCAGACACACCTCACTGTGGGCACTGAGATCAGACAGAAGTTACACAGAAAACACAAATCACTGTGGGCACAGAGATCAAACAGCAAATACACAGCAGACACACCACACTGTGAGCACTGAGATCAGAAAGCAACTACACAGCAGACACAACCTCATTGTGGGCACTGAGATCAGACAGCAACTACACAGCAGACACACCTCACTATGGGCACTGAGATCAGACAGAAGTTACACAGGAGTCATACCTCACTTGGGCACTGAGATCAGACAGCAACTACACGGCAGACACACCTCAGTGTGGGCAGTGATATCAGACAGAAATTACACAGCAGACACAATGCACTGTGGGCAAAGAGATCAGACAGAAGTTACAAAGCAGACACACCTCACTGTGGGCACTGAGATCAGACAGAAATTACACAGCAGACACACCTCACTGTGGGCACTGAGATCTAACAGCAACTACACAGCAGACACACCTCACTGTGGGCACTGCAATCAGACAGCAACTACACAGCAGACACACCTCACTGTGGGCACTGAGATCAGACAGCAACAAGACAACAGACACACCTCACTGCGGGCACTGAGATCAGACAGCAACTACACCGCAGACACACCTCACTGTGGGCACTGAGATCAGACAGCAACAACACAGCAGACACACCTCACAGTGGGCACTGAGATAAGACAGCAACTACACAGCAGACACACCTCACTGTGGGTACTGGGATCAGACAGAAGTTACACATCAGACACAACTCACTGTGGGCACTGAGATCTGACAGAAGGTATACAGCAGACACACCTCACTGTGGGCACTGAGATCAGACAGCAACTACACAGCAGACACATCTCACTGTGGGCACTGAGAGCAGAAAGAAGTTACACAGCAGACAAATCTAACTGGGCACTGAGATCAGACAACAACTAAACATCAGACACACCTCACTGTGGGCACTGCAATCAGATAGCAACTACACACCTCACACACCTCATTGTGGGCACTGAGATAAGTCAGAAGTTGCACAGCAGACACACCTCACTGTGGGCACTGACATCAGACAGAAGTTACACAGCAGACAAACCTCACTGTGGGCACTGACATCAGACGGGAACTACACAGCAGGCACACCTCACTGTGGGCACTGAGATCAGACAGAAGTTACACAGCAGACACACCTCACTGTGGGTACTGAGATCAGACAGCAACTACACAGCAGACACACCTCACTGTGGGCACTGACCTCAGACGGGAACTACACAGCAGGCACACCTCACTGTGGGCACTGAGATCAGACAGCAACTACACAGCAGACACAGCTCACTCTGGGCACTGAGATCAGACAGAAGTTACACAGAAAACACAAATCACTGTGGGCACAGAGATCAAACAGCAAATACACAGCAGACACAACCTCATTGTGGGCACTGAGATCAGACAGCAACTACACAGCAGACACACCTCACTATGGGCACTGATATCAGACAGAAGTTACACAGGAGTCATACCTCACTTGGGCACTGAGCTCAGACAGCAACTACACGGCAGACACACCTCAGTGTGGGCAATGATATCAGACAGAAATTACACAGCAGACACAATGCACTGTGGGCAAAGAGATCAGACAGAAGTTACAAAGCAGACACACCTCACTGTGGGCACTGAGATCAGACAGAAATTACACAGCAGACACACCTCACTGTGGGCACTGAGATCTAACAGCAACTACACAGCACACACACCTCACTGTGGGAACTGAGATCAGACAGCATCTACAAAGCAGACAAACCTAACTGTGGGCACTGAGATCAGACAGAAGTTACACAGCAGACACACCTCACTGTGGGCACTGAGATCAGGCAGCAACTACACAGCAGACACAACTCACTGTGGGCATTGAGATCAGACAGCAACTACACAGCAGACACACCTCACTGTGGGGACAGAGATCAGACAGAAGTTATACAGCAGACACACCTCACTGTGGGCACTGACATCAGACAACAACTACACAGGAGTCACTCCTCACTGTGGGAACTGAGATCAGACAGCAACTACACAGCAGACACACCTCACTGTGGGCACTGAGATCAGACAGCAACAACACGGCAGACACAACTCACTGTGGGCAGTGAGATGAGACAGCAACTACACATCAGACACAACTCACTGTGGGCACAGATCTGGCAGAAGTTATAGAGCAGACACACCTCACTGTGGGCACTGAGATCAAACAGCAACTATACAGAAGACACACCTCACTGTGGGCAATGAGATAAGACGCAACTACACAGCAGACACACCTCAATGTGGGCACTGTGATAAGACTCAACTACACAGCAGACACACCTCACTGTGGGCACTGAGATCAGACAGCAACTACACAGCAGACACACCTCACTGTGGGCACTGAGAGCAGAAAGAAGTTACACAGCAGACACATCTAACTGGGCACTGAGATCATACAACAATTAAACATCAGACACACCTCACTGTGGGCACTGAGATCAAACAGAAGTTACACAGCAGACACAACTCACTGTGGGCACTGAGATCAGACAGCAACTACACAGCTGACACACCACACTGTGGGCACTGAGATCAGACAGAAGTTACACAGCAGACACACCTCACTGTGGGCACTGAGATCAGACAGCAACTACACAGCAGACACACCTCACATTGGGCACTGAGATCAGACAGAAGTTACACAGCAGACACACCTCACTGTGGGCACTGCAATCAGATAGCAACTACACACCTCATTGTGGGCACTGAGATAGTCAGAAGTTGCACAGCAGACACACCTCACTGTGGGCACTGACATCAGACAGAAGTTACACAGCAGACAAACCTCACTGTGGGCACTGACATCAGACGGGAACTACACAGCAGGCACACCTCACTGTGGGCACTGAGATCAGACAGCAACTACACAGCAGACACAGCTCACTCTGGGCACTGAGATCAGAAAGAAGTTACACAGCAGACACACCAAACTGTGGGCACTCAGATCATACAACAACTACACATCAGACACACCTCACTGTGGGCACTGAGATCAGACAGAAGTTACACAGAAAACACAAATCACTGTGGGCACAGAGATCAAACAGCAAATACACAGCAGACACACCACACTGTGAGCACTGAGATCAGAAAGCAACTACACAGCAGACACAACCTCATTGTGGGCACTGAGATCAGACAGCAACTACACAGCAGACACACCTCACTATGGGCACTGAGATCAGACAGAAGTTACACAGGAGTCATACCTCACTTGGGCACTGAGATCAGACAGCAACTACACGGCAGACACACCTCAGTGTGGGCAGTGATATCAGACAGAAATTACACAGCAGACACAATGCACTGTGGGCAAAGAGATCAGACAGAGGTTGAAAAGCAGACACACCTCACTGTGGGCACTGAGATCAGACAGAAATTACACAGCAGACACACCTCACTGTGGGCACTGAGATCTAACAGCAACTACAAGGCAGACACACCTCACTGTGGGAACTGAGATCAGACAGCATCTACAAAGCAGAAACACCTAACTGTGGGCACTGAGATCAGACAGAAGTTACACAGCAGACACACCTCACTGTGGGCACTGAGATCAGGCAGCAACTACACAGCAGACACACCTCACTGTGGGCACTGAGATAAGACAGCAACTACACAGCAGACACACCTAACTGTGGGGACAGAGATCAGACAGAAGTTATACAGCAGACACACCTCACTGTGGGCACTGACATCAGACAACAACTACACAGGAGTCACTCCTCACTGTGGGAACTGAGATCAGACAGCAACTACACAGCAGACACACCTCACTGTGGGCACTGAGATCAGACAGCAACAACACGGCAGACACACCTCACTGTGGGCAGTGAGATGAGACAGCAACTACACAACAGACACAACTCACTGTGGGCGCTGAGATCTGGCAGAAGTTATAGAGCAGACACAACTCACTGTGGGCACTGAGATCAAACAGCAACTATACAGCAGACACACCTCACTGTGGGCAATGAGATAAGACGCAACTACACAGCAGACACACCTCACTGTGGGCACTGAGATCTAACAGCAACTACAAGGCAGACACACCTCACTGTGGGAACTGAGATCAGACAGCATCTACAAAGCAGAAACACCTAACTGTGGGCACTGAGATCAGACAGAAGTTACACAGCAGACACACCTCACTGTGGGCACTGAGATCAGACAGAAATACACAGCAGACACACCTCACTGTGGGCACTGAGATCAGACAGCAACTGCACAGCAGACACACCTCACTGTGGGCACAGAGATCAGACAGAAGTTATACAGCAGACACACCTCACTGTGGGCACTGACATCAGACAGCAAACTACACAGGAGTCAACTCCTCCTGTGGGCACTGAGATCAGACAGCAAGCTACACAGCAGACACACCTCACTGTGGGCACTGAGATCAGACAGCAACAACACAGGCAGACACACCTCACTGTGGGCACTGAGATGAGACAGCAACTACACATCAGACACAACTCACTGTGGGCGCTGAGATCTGCAGAAACTACTAGAGCAGACACAACTCACTGTGGGCACTGAGATCAGAAAGCAAGCTTATACAGCAGACACAGCTCACTCTGGGCACTGAGATCAGACAGAAGTTACACAGCAGACACACCACACTGTGGGCACTAGATCATACAACAACTACACATCAGACACACCTCACTGTGGGCACTGAGATCAGACAAAAGTTACACAGCAGACACACCTCACTGTGGGCACAGAGATCAGACAGAAGTTACACAGCAGACACACCTCACTGTGGGCACACAGATAAGACAGAAGTTACACAGCAGACACACCTCACTGTGGGCACTGAGATCTAACAGCAACTACACAGCAGACACACCTCACTGTGGGCACTGAGATCAGACCGAAGTTATACAGCAGGAACACTTCACTGTGGGCACTGAAATCAGACAGAAGTTACACAGCAGACACAACTCACTGTGGGCACTGAGATCAGACAGCATCTACACAGCAGACACACCTCACTGTGGGCACTGAGATCAGATAGCAACTACACAGCAGACACACCTCACTGTGGGCACTGACATCAGACGGGAACTACACAGCAGACACAGCTCACTGTGGGCACTGAGATAAGACAGAAGTTACACAGCAGGCACACCTCACTGTGGGCACTGAGAGCAGACAGCAACTACACAGCAGACACAGCTCACTCTGGGCACTGAGATCAGAAAGAAGTTACACAGCAGACACACCAAACTGTGGGCACTCAGATCATACAACAACTACACATCAGACACACCTCACTGTGGGCACTGAGATCAGACAGAAGTTACACAGAAAACACAAATCACTGTGGGCACAGAGATCAAACAGCAAATACACAGCAGACACACCTCACTGTGGGCACTGAGATCAGACAGAAATTACACAGCAGACACAACGCACTGTGGGCACAGAGATCAGACAGCAACTACACAGCAGACACTCCTCACTGTGGGCACTGCGATCAGACAGCAACTACACCGCAGACACACCTCCCTGTGGGCACTGAGATCAGACAGAAGTTACACAGCAGACACACCTCACTGTGGGCACTGAAATCATACAGCAACTACACAGCAGACACACCATCACTGTGGGCACTGAAATCAGACAGCAATTACACAGCAGACACACCTCACTGTGGGCACTGAGATCAGACAGAAGTTACAAGCAGACACACCTCACTGTGGGCACTGAGATCAGACACAAATTCCACAGCAGACACACCTCACTGTGGGCACTGAGATCAGACAGCAACTACACAGCAGACACACCTCACTGTGGGCACTGAGATCAGACAAAAGTTACACAGCAGACACACCTCACTGTGGGCACAGAGATCAGACAGAAGTTACACAGCAGACACACCTCACTGTGGGCACACAGATAAGACAGAAGTTACACAGCAGACACACCTAACTGTGGGCACTGAGATCTAACAGCAACTACACAGCAGACACACCTCCCTGTGGGCACTGAGATCAGACAGAAGTTACACAGCAGACACACCTCACTGTGGGCACTGAAATCATACAGCAACTACACAGCAGACACACCATCACTGTGGGCACTGAAATCAGACAGCAATTACACAGCAGACACACCTCACTGTGGGCACTGAGATCAGACAGAAGTTACAAGCAGACACACCTCACTGTGGGCACTGAGATCAGACACAAATTCCACAGCAGACACACCTCACTGTGGGCACTGAGATCAGACAGCAACTACACAGCAGACACACCTCACTGTGGGCACTGAGATCAGACAAAAGTTACACAGCAGACACACCTCACTGTGGGCACAGAGATCAGACAGAAGTTACACAGCAGACACACCTCACTGTGGGCACACAGATAAGACAGAAGTTACACAGCAGACACACCTCACTGTGGGCACTGAGATCTAACAGCAACTACACAGCAGACACACCTCACTGTGGGCACTGAAATCATACAGCAACTACACAGCAGACACACCATCACTGTGGGCACTGAAATCAGACAGCAACTACACAGCAGACACACCTCACTGTGGGCACTGAGATCAGACAGACGTTACACAGCAGACACACCTCACTGTGGGCACTGAGATCAGACAGCAACTACACAGCAGACACAGCTCACTGTGGGCACTGACATCAGACAGAAGCTACACAGCAGACACACCTCACTGTGGGCACTGAGATCAGATAGCAACTACAAAGCAGACACACCTCACTATGGGCACTGAGATCAGACAGAAGTTACACAGGAGTCACACCTCACTTTGGGCACTGACATCAGACAGCAACTACACAGCAGACACACCTCACTGTGGGCACTGAGATCAGACAGAAATTACACAGCAGACACAACGCACTGTGGGCACAGAGATCAGACAGAAGTTACAGAGCAGACACACCTCACTGTGAGCACTGAGATCTAACAGCAACTACACAGCAGACACACCTCACTGTGGGCACTGAGATCAGACAGCATCTACGCAGCAGACACACCTCACTGTGGGAACTGAGATCAGACAGAAGCTACACAGCAGACACACCTCACTGTGGGCACTGAGATCAGACAGCAACTACACAGCAGACACTCCTCACTGTGGGCACTGCGATCAGACAGCAACTACACCGCAGACACACCTCCCTGTGGGCACTGAGATCAGACAGAAGTTACACAGCAGACACACCTCACTGTGGGCACTGAAATCATACAGCAACTACACAGCAGACACACCATCACTGTGGGCACTGAAATCAGACAGCAACTACACAGCAGACACACCTCACATTGGGCACTGAGATTAGACAGAAGTTACACAGCAGACACACCTCACTGTGGGCACTGCAATCAGATAGCAACTACACACCTCACACACCTCACTGTGGGCTCTGAGATCAGACAGAAGCTACACAGCAGACACACCTCACTGTGGGCATTGAGATCAGATAGCAACTACAAAGCAGACACACCTCACTATGGGCACTGAGATCAGACAGAAGTTACACAGGAGTCACACCTCACTTTGGGCACTGATATCAGACAGCAACTACACAGCAGACACACCTCACTGTGGGCACTGAGATCAGACAGAAATTACACAGCAGACACAACGCACTGTGGGCACAGAGATCAGACAGCAACTACACAGCAGACACTCCTCACTGTGGGCACTGCGATCAGACAGCAACTACACCGCAGACACACCTCCCTGTGGGCACTGAGATCAGACAGAAGTTACACAGCAGACACACCTCACTGTGGGCACTGAAATCATACAGCAACTACACAGCAGACACACCATCACTGTGGGCACTGAAATCAGACAGCAATTACACAGCAGACACACCTCACTATGGGCACTGAGATCAGACAGAAGTTACAAGCAGACACACCTCACTGTTGGCACTGAGATCAGACACAAGTTCCACAGCAGACACACCTCACTGTGGGCACTGAGATCAGACAGCAACTACACAGCAGACACACCTCACTGTGGGCACTGAGAGCAGAAAGAAGTTACACAGCAGAAACACCTAACTGGGCACTGAGATCAGACAACAACTAAACATCAGACACACCTCACTGTGGGCACTGAGATCAGACAAAAGTTACACAGCAGACACAACTCACTGTGGGCACTGAGATCAGACAGCAACTACACAGCAGACACACCACACTGTGGGCACTGAGATCAGACAGCAACTACACAGCAGACACACCTCACATTGGGCACTGAGATTAGACAGAAGTTACACAGCAGACACACCTCACTGTGGGCACTGCAATCAGATAGCAACTACACACCTCACACACCTCACTGTGGGCACTGAGATCAGACAGAAGCTACACAGCAGACACACCTCACTGTGGGCATTGAGATCAGATAGCAACTACAAAGCAGACACACCTCACTATGGGCACTGAGATCAGACAGAAGTTACACAGGAGTCACACCTCACTTTGGGCACTGATATCAGACAGCAACTACACAGCAGACACACCTCACTGTGGGCACTGAGATCAGACAGAAATTACACAGCAGACACAACGCACTGTGGGCACAGAGATCAGACAGCAACTACACAGCAGACACTCCTCACTGTGGGCACTGCGATCAGACAGCAACTACACCGCAGACACACCTCCCTGTGGGCACTGAGATCAGACAGAAGTTACACAGCAGACACACCTCACTGTGGGCACTGAAATCATACAGCAACTACACAGCAGACACACCATCACTGTGGGCACTGAAATCAGACAGCAATTACACAGCAGACACACCTCACTGTGGGCACTGAGATCAGACAGAAGTTACAAGCAGACACACCTCACTGTGGGCACTGAGATCAGACACAAGTTCCACAGCAGACACACCTCACTGTGGGCACTGAGATCAGACAGCAACTACACAGCAGACACACCTCACTGTGGGCACTGAGATCAGACAAAAGTTACACAGCAGACACACCTCACTGTGGGCACAGAGATCAGACAGAAGTTACACAGCAGACACACCTCACTGTGGGCACACAGATAAGACAGAAGTTACACAGCAGACACACCTCACTGTGGGCACTGAGATCTAACAGCAACTACACAGCAGACACACCTCACTGTGGGCACTGAGATCAGACCGAAGTTATACAGCAGGAACACTTCACTGTGGGCACTGAAATCAGACAGAAGTTACACAGCAGACACAACTCACTGTGGGCACTGAGATCAGACAGCATCTACACAGCAGACACACCTCACTGTGGGAACTGAGATCAGACAGAAGCTACACAGCAGACACACCTCACTGTGGGCACTGAGATCAGACAGCAACTACACCGCAAACACACCTCCCTGTGGGCGCTGAGATCACACAGAAGTTACACAGCAGACACACCTCACTGTGGGCACTGAAATCATACAGCAACTACACAGCAGACACACCATCACTGTGGGCACTGAAATCAGACAGCAACTACACAGCAGACACACCTCACTGTGGGCACTGAGATCAGACAGAAGTTACACAGCAGACACACCTCACTGTGGGCACTGAGATCAGACAGCAACTACACAGCAGACCAGATCACTGTGGGCACTGACATCAGACAGAAGCTACACAGCAGACACACCTCACTGTGGGCACTGAGATCAGATAGCAACTACAAAGCAGACACACCTCACTATGGGCACTGAGATCAGACAGAAGTTACACAGGAGTCACACCTCACTTTGGGCACTGACATCAGACAGCAACTACACAGCAGACACACCTCACTGTGGGCACTGAGATCAGACAGAAATTACACAGCAGACAAAACGCACTGTGGGCACAGAGATCAGACAGAAGTTACAAAGCAGACACACCTCACTGTGAGCACTGAGATCTAACAGCAACTACACAGCAGACACACCTCACTGTGGGCACTGAGATCAGACAGCATCTACGCAGCAGACACACCTCACTGTGGGAACTGAGATCAGACAGAAGCTGCACAGCAGACACACCTCACTGTGGGCACTGAGATCAGAAAGCAACTACACAGCAGACACTCCTCACTGTGGGCACTGCGATCAGACAGCAACTACACCGCAGACACACCTCCCTGTGGGCACTGAGATCAGACAGAAGTTACACAGCAGACACACCTCACTGTGGGCACTGAAATCATACAGCAAATACACAGCAGACACACCATCACTGTGGGCACTGAAATCAGACAGCAACTACACAGCAGACACACCTCACTGTTGGCACTGAGATCAGATAGCAACTACACAGTAGACGCACCTCATTATGGGCACTGAGATCAGACAGAAGTTACACAGGAGTCACACCTCACTTTGGGCACTGAGATCAGACAGCAACTACACAGCAGACACACCTCACTGTGGGCACTGAGATCAGACAGCAACTACACAGCAGACACACCTCACTGTGGGCACTGAGATCAGAAAGAATTTACACAGCAGACATACCTAACTGGGCACTGAGATCAGACAACAAGTACACATCAGACACACCTCACTGTGGGCACTGAGAACAAACAGAATTACACAGCAGACACAACTCACTGTGGGCACTGAGATCAGACAGCAACTACACAGCAGACACACCTCACTGTGGGCACTGAGATCAGACAGAAGTTACACAGCAGACACACCTCACTGTGGGCACTGAGATCAGACAGCAACTACACAGCGGACACAACTCATTGTGGGCACTGAGTTCAGACAGCAACGACACAGTAGACACACCACACTGTGGGCACTGAGATCAGACAGCAACTACACAGCAGACACACCTCACTGTGAGCACTGAGATCAGACAGCAACTACACAGCAGACACACCTCACTGTGGGCACTGAGATCTGACAGAAGTTATACAGCAGACACACCTCACTGTGGGCACTGAGTTAAGACTCAACTACACAGCTGACACACCTCACTGTGGGCACTGAGATCAGACAGCAACTACACAGCAGACACACCTCACTGTGGGCACTGAGAGCAGAAAGAAGTTACACAGCAGAAACACCTAACTGGGCACTGAGATCAGACAACAACTAAACATCAGACACACCTCACTGTGGGCACTGAGATCAGACAAAAGTTACACAGCAGACACAACTCAATGTGGGCACTGAGATCAGACAGCAACTACACAACAGACACACCACACTGTGGGCACTGAGATCAGACAGAACTTACACAGCAGACACACCTCACTGTGGGCACTGAGATCAGACAGCAACTACACAGCAGACACACCTCACAATGGGCACTGAGATTAGACAGAAGTTACAGCAGACACACCTCACTGTGGGCACTGCAATCAGATAGCAACTACACACCTCACACACCTCACTGTGGGCACTGAGATCAGACAGAAGCTACACAGCAGACACACCTCACTGTGGGCACTGAGATCAGATAGCAACTACAAAGCAGACACACCTCACTATGGGCACTGAGATCAGACAGAAGTTACACAGGAGTCACACCTCACTTTGGGCACTGATATCAGACAGCAACTACACAGCAGACACACCTCACTGTGGGCACTGAGATCAGACAGAAATTACACAGCAGACACAACGCACTGTGGGCACAGAGATCAGACAGCAACTACACAGCAGACACTCCTCACTGTGGGCACTGCGATCAGACAGCAACTACACCGCAGACACACCTCCCTGTGGGCACTGAGATCAGACAGAAGTTACAAGCAGACACACCTCACTGTGGGCACTGAGATCAGACACAAGTTCCACAGCAGACACACCTCACTGTGGGCACACAGATAAGACAGAAGTTACACAGCAGACACACCTCACTGTGGGCACTGAGATCTAACAGCAACTACACAGCAAACACACCTCACTGTGGGCACTGAGATCAGACCGAAGTTATACAGCAGGAACACTTCACTGTGGGCACTGAAATCAGACAGAAGTTACACAGCAGACACAACTCACTGTGGGCACTGAGATCAGACAGCATCTACACAGCAGACACACCTCACTGTGGGCACTGAGATCAGATAGCAACTACACAGCAGACACACCTCACTATGGGCACTGAGATCAGACAGAAGTTACACAGGAGTCACACCTCACTTTGGGCAATGAGATTAGACAGCAACTACACAGTAGGCACAGCTCACTGTGGGCACTGAGATCAGACAGAAGTTACACAGCAGACACACCTCACTGTGGGCACTGAGATCAGACAGCAACTACACAGCAGACACACCTCACTGTGGGCACTGAGATCAGACAGCAGCTACACAGCAGACACACCTCACTGTGGGCACTGAGATCAGATAGCAACTACAAAGCAGACACACCTCACTATTTGCACTGAGATCAGACAGAAGTTACACAGGAGTCACACTTCACTTTGGGCACTGATATCAGACAGCAACTACACAGCAGACACACCTCACTGTGGGCACTGAGATCAGACAGAAATTACACAGCAGACACAACGCACTGTGGGCACAGAGATCAGACAGAAGTTACAGAGCAGACACACCTCACTGTGAGCACTGAGATCTAACAGCAACTACACAGCAGACACACCTCACTGTGGGCACTGAGATCAGACAGCATCTACGCAGCAGACACACCTCACTGTGGGAACTGAGATCAGACAGAATCTACACAGCAGACACACCTCACTGTGGGCACTGAGATCAGACAGCAACTACACCGCAAACACACCTTCCTGTGGGCGCTGAGATCAGACAGAAGTTACACAGCAGACACACCTCACTGTGGGCACTGAAATCATACAGCAACTACACAGCAGACACACCATCACTGTGGGCACTGAAATCAGACAGCAACTACACAGCAGACACACCTCACTGTGGGCACTGAGATCAGACAGAAGTTACACAGCAGACACACCACACTGTGGGCACTGAGATCAGACAGAAGCTACACAGCAGACACACCTCACTGTGGGCACTGAGATCAGACAGCAACTACACAGCAGACACACCTCACTGTGGGCACTGAGATCAGAAAGAATTTACACAGCAGACATACCTAACTGGGCACTGAGATCAGACAACAAGTACACATCAGACACACCTCACTGTGGGCACTGAGAACAGACAGAATTACACAGCAGACACAACTCACTGTGGGCACTGAGATCAGACAGCAACTACACAGCAGACACACCTCACTGTGGGCACTGAGATCAGACAGAAGTTACACAGCAGACACATCTCACTGTGGGCACTGAGATCAGACAGCAACTACATAGCGGACACAACTCATTGTGGGCACTGAGTTCAGACAGCAACGACACAGTAGACACACCACACTGTGGGCACTGAGATCAGACAGCAACTACACAGCAGACACACCTCACTGTGAGCACTGAGATCAGACAGCAACTACACAGCAGACACACCTCACTGTGGGCACTGAGATCTGACAGAAGTTATACAGCAGACACACCTCACTGTGGGCACTGAGTTAAGACTCAACTACACAGCTGACACACCTCACTGTGGGCACTGAGATCAGACAGCAACTACACAGCAGACACAACTCACTGTGGGCACTGAGAGCAGAAAGAAGTTACACAGCAGAAACACCTAACTGGGCACTGAGATCAGACAACAACTAAACATCAGACACACCTCACTGTGGGCACTGAGATCAGACAAAAGTTACACAGCAGACACACCTCACTGTGGGCACTGAGATCAGACAGCAACTACACAACAGACACACCACACTGTGGGCACTGAGATCAGACAGAAGTTACACAGAAGACACACCTCACTGTGGGCACTGAGATCAGAAGCAACTACACAGCAGACACACCTCACAATGGGCACTGAGATTAGACAGAAGTTACAGCAGACACACCTCACTGTGGGCACTGCAATCAGATAGCAACTACACACCTCACACACCTCACTGTGGGCACTGAGATCAGACAGAAGCTACACAGCAGACACACCTCACTGTGGGCACTGAGATCAGATAGCAACTACAAAGCAGACACACCTCACTATGGGCACTGAGATCAGACAGAAGTTACACAGGAGTCACACCTCACTTTGGGCACTGATATCAGACAGCAACTACACAGCAGACACACCTCACTGTGGGCACTGAGATCAGACAGAAATTACACAGCAGACACAACGCACTGTGGGCACAGAGATCAGACAGCAACTACACAGCAGACACTCCTCACTGTGGGCACTGCGATCAGACAGCAACTACACCGCAGACACACCTCCCTGTGGGCACTGAGATCAGACAGAAGTTACACAGCAGACATACCTCACTGTGGGCACTGAAATCATACAGCAACTACACAGCAGACACACCATCACTGTGGGCACTGAAATCAGACAGCAATTACACAGCAGACACACCTCACTGTGGGCACTGAGATCAGACAGAAGTTACAAGCAGACACACCTCACTGTGGGCACTGAGATCAGACACAAGTTCCACAGCAGACACACCTCACTGTGAGCACTGAGATCAGACAGCAACTACACAGCAGACACACCTCACTGTGGGCACTGAGATCAGACAAAAGTTACACAGCAGACACACCTCACTGTGGGCACAGAGATCAGACAGAAGTTACACAGCAGACACACCTCACTGTGGGCACACAGATAAGACAGAAGTTACACAGCAGACACACCTCACGGTGGGCACTGAGATCTAACAGCAACTACACAGCAAACACACCTCACTGTGGGCACTGAGATCAGACCGAAGTTATACAGCAGGAACACTTCACTGTGGGCACTGAAATCAGACAGAAGTTACACAGCAGACACAACTCACTGTGGGCACTGAGATCAGACAGCATCTACACAGCAGACACACCTCACTGTGGGCACTGAGATCAGATAGCAACTACACAGCAGACACACCTCACTATGGGCACTGAGATCAGACAGAAGTTACACAGGAGTCACACCTCACTTTGGGCAATGAGATTAGACAGCAACTACACACTAGGCACAGCTCACTGTGGGCACTGAGATCAGACAGAAGTTACACAGCAGACACACCTCACTGTGGGCACTGAGATCAGACAGCAACTGCACAGCAGACACACCTCACTGTGGGCACTGAGATCAGACAGCAGCTACACAGCAGACACACCTCACTGTGGGCACTGAGATCAGATAGCAACTACAAAGCAGACACACCTCACTATGGGCACTGAGATCAGACAGAAGTTACACAGGAGTCACACTTCACTTTGGGCACTGATATCAGACAGCAACTACACAGCAGACACACCTCACTGTGGGCACTGAGATCAGACAGAAATTACACAGCAGACACAACGCACTGTGGGCACAGAGATCAGACAGAAGTTACAGAGCTGACACACCTCACTGTGAGCACTGAGATCTAACAGCAACTACACAGCAGACACACCTCACTGTGGGCACTGAGATCAGACAGCATCTACGCAGCAGACACACCTCACTGTGGGAACTGAGATCAGACAGAAGCTACACAGCAGACACACCTCACTGTGGGCACTGAGATCAGACAGCAACTACACCGCAAACACACCTCCCTGTGGGCGCTGAGATCAGACAGAAGTTACACAGCAGACACACCTCACTGTGGGCACTGAAATCATACAGCAACTACACAGCAGACACACCATCACTGTGGGCACTGAAATCAGACAGCAACTACACAGCAGACACACCTCACTGTGGGCACTGAGATCAGACAGAAGTTACACAGCAGACACACCTCACTGTGGGCACTGAGATCAGACAGCAACTACACAGCAGACACAGCTCACTGTGGGCACTGACATCAGACAGAAGCTACACAGCAGACACACCTCACTGTGGGCACTGAGATCAGATAGCAACTACAAAGCAGACACACCTCACTATGGGCACTGAGATCAGACAGAAGTTACACAGGAGTCACACCTCACTTTGGGCACTGACATCAGACAGCAACTACACAGCAGACACACCTCACTGTGGGCACTGAGATCAGACAGAAATTACACAGCAGACACAACGCACTGTGGGCACAGAGATCAGACAGAAGTTACAGAGCAGACACACCTCACTGTGAGCACTGAGATCTAACAGCAACTACACAGCAGACACACCTCACTGTGGGCACTGAGATCAGACAGCATCTACGCAGCAGACACACCTCACTGTGGGAACTGAGATCAGACAGAAGCTACACAGCAGACACACCTCACTGTGGGCACTGAGATCAGACAGCAACTACACAGCAGACACTCCTCACTGTGGGCACTGCGATCAGACAGCAACTACACCGCAGACACACATCCCTGTGGGCACTGAGATCAGACAGAAGTTACACAGCAGACACACCTCACTGTGGGCACTGAAATCATACAGCAAATACACAGCAGACACACCATCACTGTGGGCACTGAAATCAGACAGCAACTACACAGCAGACACACCTCACTGTGGGCACTGAGATCAGATAGCAACTACACAGCAGACGCACCTCATTATGGGCACTGAGATCAGACAGAAGTTACACAGGAGTCACACCTCACTTTGGGCACTGAGATCAGACAGCAAATACACAGCAGACACACCTCACTGTGGGCACTGAGATCAGACAGCAACTACACAGCAGACACACCTCACTGTGGGCACTGAGATCAGAAAGAATTTACACAGCAGACATACCTAACTGGGCACTGAGATCAGACAACAAGTACACATCAGACACACCTCACTGTGGGCACTGAGAACAGACAGAATTACACAGCAGACACAACTCACTGTGGGCACTGAGATCAGACAGCAACTACACAGCAGACACACCTCACTGTGGGCACTGAGATCAGACAGAAGTTACACAGCAGACACACCTCACTGTGGGCACTGAGATCAGACAGCAACTACACAGCGGAAACAACTCATTGTGGGCACTGAGTTCAGACAGCAACGACACAGTAGACACACCACACTGTGGGCACTGAGATCAGACAGCAACTACACAGCAGACACACCTCACTGTGAGCACTGAGATCAGACAGCAACTACACAGCAGACACACCTCACTGTGGGCACTGAGATCTGACAGAAGTTATACAGCAGACACACCTCACTGTGGGCACTGAGTTAAGACTCAACTACACAGCTGACACACCTCACTGTGGGCATTGAGATCAGACAGCAACTACACAGCAGATACACCTCACTGTGGGCACTGAGAGCAGAAAGAAGTTACACAGCAGAAACACCTAACTGGGCACTGAGATCAGACAACAACTAAACATCAGACACACCTCACTGTGGGCACTGAGATCAGACAAAAGTTACACAGCAGACACAACTCACTGTGGGCACTGAGATCAGACAGCAACTACACAACAGACACACCACACTGTGGGCACTGAGATCAGACAGAAGTTACACAGCAGACACACCTCACTGTGGGCACTGAGATCAGATAGCAACTACACAGCAGACACACCTCACAATGGGCACTGAGATTAGACAGAAGTTACAGCAGACACACCTCACTGTGGGCACTGCAATCAGATAGCAACTACACACCTCACAAACCTCACTGTGGGCACTGAGATCAGACAGAAGCTACACAGCAGACACACCTCACTGTGGGCACTGAGATCAGATAGCAACTACAAAGCAGACACACCTCACTATGGGCACTGAGATCAGACAGAAATTACACAGGAGTCACACCTCACTTTGGGCACTGATATCAGACAGCAACTACACAGCAGACACACCTCACTGTGGGCACTGAGATCAGACAGAAATTACACAGCAGACACAACGCACTGTGGGCACAGAGATCAGACAGCAACTACACAGCAGACACTCCTCACTGTGGGCACTGCGATCAGACAGAAACTACACCGCAGACACACCTCCCTGTGGGCACTGAGATCAGACAGAAGTTACACAGCAGACACACCTCACTGTGGGCACTGAAATCATACAGCAACTACACAGCAGACACACCATCACTGTGGGCACTGAAATCAGACAGCAATTACACAGCAGACACACCTCACTGTGGGCACTGAGATCAGACAGAAGTTACAAGCAGACACACCTCACTGTGGGCACTGAGATCAGACACAAGTTCCACAGCAGACACACCTCACTGTGAGCACTGAGATCAGACAGCAACTACACAGCAGACACACCTCACTGTGGGCACTGAGATCAGACAAAAGTTACACAGCAGACACACCTCACTGTGGGCACAGAGATCAGACAGAAGTTACACAGCAGACACACCTCACTGTGGGCACACAGATAAGACAGAAGTTACACAGCAGACACACCTCACTGTGGGCACTGAGATCTAACAGCAACTACACAGCAAACACACCTCACTGTGGGCACTGAGATCAGACCGAAGTTATACAGCAGGAACACTTCACTGTGGGCACTGAAATCAGACAGAAGTTACACAGCAGACACAACTCACTGTGGGCACTGAGATCAGACAGCATCTACACAGCAGACACACCTCACTGTGGGCACTGAGATCAGACAGCAACTACACAGCAGACACACCTCACTGTGGGCACTGAGATCAGAAAGAATTTACACAGCAGACATACCTAACTGGGCACTGAGATCAGACAACAAGTACACATCAGACACACCTCACTGTGGGCACTGAGAACAGACAGAATTACACAGCAGACACAACTCACTGTGGGCACTGAGATCAGACAGCAACTACACAGCAGACACACCTCACTGTGGGCACTGAGATCAGACAGAAGTTACACAGCAGACACACCTCACTGTGGGCACTGAGATCAGACAGCAACTACACAGCGGAAACAACTCATTGTGGGCACTGAGTTCAGACAGCAACGACACAGTAGACACACCACACTGTGGGCACTGAGATCAGACAGCAACTACACAGCAGACACACCTCACTGTGAGCACTGAGATCAGACAGCAACTACACAGCAGACACACCTCACTGTGGGCACTGAGATCTGACAGAAGTTATACAGCAGACACACCTCACTGTGGGCACTGAGTTAAGACTCAACTACACAGCTGACACACCTCACTGTGGGCATTGAGATCAGACAGCAACTACACAGCAGATACACCTCACTGTGGGCACTGAGAGCAGAAAGAAGTTACACAGCAGAAACACCTAACTGGGCACTGAGATCAGACAACAACTAAACATCAGACACACCTCACTGTGGGCACTGAGATCAGACAAAAGTTACACAGCAGACACAACTCACTGTGGGCACTGAGATCAGACAGCAACTACACAACAGACACACCACACTGTGGGCACTGAGATCAGACAGAAGTTACACAGCAGACACACCTCACTGTGGGCACTGAGATCAGATAGCAACTACACAGCAGACACACCTCACAATGGGCACTGAGATTAGACAGAAGTTACAGCAGACACACCTCACTGTGGGCACTGCAATCAGATAGCAACTACACACCTCACAAACCTCACTGTGGGCACTGAGATCAGACAGAAGCTACACAGCAGACACACCTCACTGTGGGCACTGAGATCAGATAGCAACTACAAAGCAGACACACCTCACTATGGGCACTGAGATCAGACAGAAATTACACAGGAGTCACACCTCACTTTGGGCACTGATATCAGACAGCAACTACACAGCAGACACACCTCACTGTGGGCACTGAGATCAGACAGAAATTACACAGCAGACACAACGCACTGTGGGCACAGAGATCAGACAGCAACTACACAGCAGACACTCCTCACTGTGGGCACTGCGATCAGACAGAAACTACACCGCAGACACACCTCCCTGTGGGCACTGAGATCAGACAGAAGTTACACAGCAGACACACCTCACTGTGGGCACTGAAATCATACAGCAACTACACAGCAGACACACCATCACTGTGGGCACTGAAATCAGACAGCAATTACACAGCAGACACACCTCACTGTGGGCACTGAGATCAGACAGAAGTTACAAGCAGACACACCTCACTGTGGGCACTGAGATCAGACACAAGTTCCACAGCAGACACACCTCACTGTGAGCACTGAGATCAGACAGCAACTACACAGCAGACACACCTCACTGTGGGCACTGAGATCAGACAAAAGTTACACAGCAGACACACCTCACTGTGGGCACAGAGATCAGACAGAAGTTACACAGCAGACACACCTCACTGTGGGCACACAGATAAGACAGAAGTTACACAGCAGACACACCTCACTGTGGGCACTGAGATCTAACAGCAACTACACAGCAAACACACCTCACTGTGGGCACTGAGATCAGACCGAAGTTATACAGCAGGAACACTTCACTGTGGGCACTGAAATCAGACAGAAGTTACACAGCAGACACAACTCACTGTGGGCACTGAGATCAGACAGCATCTACACAGCAGACACACCTCACTGTGGGCACTGAGATCAGATAGCAACTACACAGCAGACACACCTCACTATGGGCACTGAGATCAGACAGAAGTTACACAGGAGTCACACCTCACTTTGGGCAATGAGATTAGACAGCAACTACACAGTAGGCACAGCTCACTGTGGGCACTGAGATCAGACAGAAGTTACACAGCAGACACACCTCACTGTGGGCACTGAGATCAGAGAGCAACTACACAGCAGACACACCTCACTGTGGGCACTGAGATCAGATAGCAACTACAAAGCAGACACACCTCACTATGGGCACTGAGATCAGACAGAAGTTACACAGGAGTCACACCTCACTTTGGGCACTGATATCAGACAGCAACTACACAGCAGACACACCTCACTGTGGGCACTGAGATCAGACAGAAATTACACAGCAGACACAACGCACTGTGGGCACTGAGATCAGACAGAAATTACACAGCAGACACAACGCACTGTGGGCACAGAGATCAGACAGAAGTTACAGAGCAGACACAGCTCACTGTGAGCACTGAGATCTAACAGCAACTACACAGCAGACACACCTCACTGTGGGCACTGAGATCAGAGAGCATCTACGCAGCAGACACACCTCACTGTGGGAACTGAGATCAGACAGAAGCTACACAGCAGACACACCTCACTGTGGGCACTGAGATCAGACAGCAACTACACAGCAGACACACCATCACTGTGGGCACTGAAATCAGACAGCAACTACACAGCAGACACACCTCACTGTGGGCACTGAGATCAGACAGAAGTTACACAGCAGACACACCTCACTGTGGGCACTGAGATCAGACAGAAGTTACAAGCAGACACACCTCACTGTGGGCACTGAGATGAGACACAAGTTCCACAGCAGACACACCTCACTGTGAGCACTGAGATCAGACAGCAACTACACAGCAGACACACCTCACTGTGGGCACTGAGATCAGACAAAAGTTACACAGCAGACACACCTCACTGTGGGCACAGAGATCAGACAGAAGTTAAACAGCAGACACACCTCACTGTGGGCACACAGATAAGACAGAAGTTACACAGCAGACACACCTCACTGTGGGCACTGAGATCTAACAGCAACTACACAGCAAACACACCTCACTGTGGGCACTGAGATCAGACCGAAGTTATACAGCAGGAACACTTCACTGTGGGCACTGAAATCAGACAGAAGTTACACAGCAGACACAACTCACTGTGGGCACTGAGATCAGACAGCATCTATACAGCAGACACACCTCACTGTGGGCACTGAGATCAGATAGCAACTACACAGCAGACACACCTCACTATGGGCACTGAGATCAGACAGAAGTTACACAGGAGTCACACCTCACTTTGGGCAATGAGATTAGACAGCAACTACACAGTAGGCACAGCTCACTGTGGGCACTGAGATCAGACAGAAGTTACACAGCAGACACACCTCACTGTGGGCACTGAGATCAGAGAGCAACTACACAGCAGACACACCTCACTGTGGGCACTGAGATCAGATAGCAACTACAAAGCAGACACACCTCACTATGGGCACTGAGATCAGACAGAAGTTACACAGGAGTCACACCTCACTTTGGGCACTGATATCAGACAGCAACTACACAGCAGACACACCTCACTGTGGGCACTGAGATCAGACAGAAATTACACAGCAGACACAACGCACTGTGGGCACTGAGATCAGACAGAAATTACACAGCAGACACAACGCACTGTGGGCACAGAGATCAGACAGAAGTTACAGAGCAGACACAGCTCACTGTGAGCACTGAGATCTAACAGCAACTACACAGCAGACACACCTCACTGTGGGCACTGAGATCAGAGAGCATCTACGCAGCAGACACACCTCACTGTGGGAACTGAGATCAGAAGAAGCTACACAGCAGACACACCTCACTGTGGGCACTGAGATCAGACAGCAACTACACAGCAGACACACCATCACTGTGGGCACTGAAATCAGACAGCAACTACACAGCAGACACACCTCACTGTGGGCACTGAGATCAGACAGAAGTTACACAGCAGACACACCTCACTGTGGGCACTGAGATCAGACAGAAGTTACAAGCAGACACACCTCACTGTGGGCACTGAGATCAGACACAAGTTCCACAGCAGACACACCTCACTGTGAGCACTGAGATCAGACAGCAACTACACAGCAGACACACCTCACTGTGGGCACTGAGATCAGACAAAAGTTACACAGCAGACACACCTCACTGTGGGCACAGAGATCAGACAGAAGTTTCACAGCAGACACACCTCACTGTGGGCACACAGATAAGACAGAAGTTACACAGCAGACACACCTCACTGTGGGCACTGAGATCTAACAGCAACTACACAGCAGACACACCTCACTGTGGGCACTGAGATCAGACCGAAGTTATACAGCAGGAACACTTCACTGTGGGCACTGAAATCAGACAGAAGTTGCACAGCAGACACAACTCACTGTGGGCACTGAGATCAGACAGCATCTACACAGCAGACACACCTCACTGTGGGCACTGAGATCAGATAGCAACTACACAGCAGACACACCTCACTGTGGGCACTGAGATCAGACAGAAGTTACACAGGAGTCACACCTCACTTTGGGCAATGAGATTAGACAGCAACTACACAGTAGGCACAGCTCACTGTGGGCACTGAGATCAGACAGAAGTTACACAGCAGACACACCTCACTGTGGGCACTGAGATCAGAGAGCAACTACACAGCAGACACACCTCACTGTGGGCACTGAGATCAGATAGCAACTACAAAGCAGACACACCTCACTATGGGCACTGAGATCAGACAGAAGTTACACAGGAGTCACACCTCACTTTGGGCACTGATATCAGACAGCAACTACACAGCAGACACACCTCACTGTGGGCACTGAGATCAGACAGAAATTACACAGCAGACACAACGCACTGTGGGCACAGAGATCAGACAGAAGTTACAGAGCAGACACAGCTCACTGTGAGCACTGAGATCTAACAGCAACTACACAGCAGACACACCTCACTGTGGGCACTGAGATCAGA
Organism: Carcharodon carcharias; assembly: GCF_017639515.1. Taxonomy (NCBI): domain Eukaryota; kingdom Metazoa; phylum Chordata; class Chondrichthyes; order Lamniformes; family Lamnidae; genus Carcharodon; species Carcharodon carcharias. The sequence goes on along the minus strand of NC_054491.1, from coordinate 48,118,225 downwards.
GAGCATCTACGCAGCAGACACACCTCACTGTGGGAACTGAGATCAGACAGAAGCTACACAGCAGACACACCTCACTGTGGGCACTGAGATCAGACAGCAACTACACCGCAGACACACCTCCTGTGGGCACTGAGATCAGACAGAAGTTACACAGCAGACACACCTCACTGTGGGCACTGAAATCATACAGCAACTACACAGCAGACACACCATCACTGTGGGCACTGAAATCAGACAGCAACTACACAGCAGACACACCTCACTGTGGGCACTGAGGTCAGACAGAAGTTACACAGCAGACACACCTCACTGTGGGCACTGAGATCAGACAGCAACTACACAGCAGACACACCTCACTGTGGGCACTGAGATCAGACAGAAGCTACACAGCAGACACACCTCACTGTGGGCACTGAGATCAGAGAGCAACTACAAAGCAGACACACCTCACTATGGGCACTGAGATCAGACAGAAGTTACACAGGAGTCACACCTCACTTTGGGCACTGATATCAGAGAGCAACTGCACAGCAGACACACCTCACTGTGGGCACTGAGATCAGACAGAAATTACACAGCAGACACAACGCACTGTGGGCACAGAGATCAGACAGAAGTTACAGAGCAGACACACCTCACTGTGAGCACTGAGATCTAACAGCAACTACACAGCAGACACACCTCACTGTGGGCCCTGAGATCAGACAGCATCTACGCAGCAGACACACCTCACTGTGGGAACTGAGATCAGACAGAAGCTACACAGCAGACACACCTCACTGTGGGCACTGAGATCAGACAGCAACTACACAGCAGAAACACCTCACTGTGGGCACTGCGATCAGACAGCAACTACATCGCAGACACACCTCCCTGTGGGCACTGAGATGAGACAGAAGTTACACAGCAGACACACCTCACTGTGGGCACTGAAATCATACAGCAACCACACAGCAGACACACCATCACTGTGGGCACTGAAATCAGACAGCAACTACACAGCAGACACACCTCACTGTGGGCACTGAGATCAGACAGAAGATACACAGCAGACACACCTCACTGTGGGCACTGAGATCAGATAGCAACTACACAGCAGACGCACCTCATTATGGGCACTGAGATCAGACAGAAGTTACACAGGAGTCACAACTCACTTTGGGCACTGAGATCAGACAGCAACTACACAGCAGACACACCTCACTGTGGGCACTGAGATCAGACAGCAACTACACAGCAGACACACCTCACTGTGGGCACTGAGATCAGAAAGAATTTACACAGCAGACATACCTAACTGGGCACTGAGATCAGACAACAAGTACACATCAGACACACCTCACTGTGGGCACTGAGAACAGACAGAATTACACAGCAGACACAACTCACTGTGGGCACTGAGATCAGACAGCAACTACACAGCAGACACACCACACTGTGGGCACTGAAATCAGACAGAAGTTACACAGCAGACAAACCACACTGTGGGCACTGAGATCAGACAGCAACTACACAGCAGACACAACTCATTGTGGGCACTGAGATCAGACAGCAACGACACAGTAGACACACCACACTGTGGGCACTGAGATCAGACAGCAACTACACAGCAGACACACCTCACTGTGAGCACTGAGATCAGAAAGCAACTACACAGCAGACACACCTCAAAGTGGGCACTGAGATCAGACAGCAACTACACAGCAGACACACCTCACTGTGGGCACTGAGATCAGACAGCAACTACACAGCAGACACACCACACAGTGGGCACTGAGATCAGACAGAATTTAAACAGCAGACACAACTCACTGTGGGCGGCACTGAGATCACACCGCAACTACACAGCAGACATACCTCACTATGGGCACTGAGATCAGACAGCAACTACACAGCAGACACACCATCACTGTGGGCACTGAGATCAGACAGCAACTACACAGCAGACACACCTCACTGTGGGCACTGAGATCAGACAGCAACTACACAGCAGACACACTTCAATGTGGGCACTGAGATCAGAGAGCAACTACACAGCAGACACACCTCACTGTGGGCACTGAGATCAGACAGCAACTACACAGCAGACACATCTCACTGTGGGCACTGAGATCAGACAGCAACTACACAGCAGACACACCTCACTGTGGGCACTGAGATCAGACAGAAGCTACACAGCAGACACACCTCACTGTGGGCACTGAGATCAGACAAAAGTTACACAGCAGACACACCTCACTGTGGGCACTGAGATCAGACAGAAATTACACAGCAGACACAACGCACTGTGGGCACAGAGATCAGACAGAAGTTACAGAGCAGAAACAGCTCACTGTGAGCACTGAGATCTAACAGCAACTACACAGCAGACACACCTCACTGTGGGCACTGAGATCAGAGAGCATCTACGCAGCAGACACACCTCACTGTGGGAACTGAGATCAGAAGAAGCTACACAGCAGACACACCTCACTGTGGGCACTGAGATCAGACAGCAACTACACAGCAGACACACCATCACTGTGGGCACTGAAATCAGACAGCAACTACACAGCAGACACACCTCACTGTGGGCACTGAGATCAGACAGAAGTTACACAGCAGACACACCTCACTGTGGGCACTGAGATCAGACAGAAGTTACAAGCAGACACACCTCACTGTGGGCACTGAGATCAGACACAAGTTACACAGCAGACACACCTCACTGTGAGCACTGAGATCAGACAGCAACTACACAGCAGACACACCTCACTGTGGGCACTGAGATCAGCCAAAAGTTACACAGCAGACACACCTCACTGTGGGCACAGAGATCAGACAGAAGTTACACAGCAGACACACCTCACTGTGGGCACACAGATAAGACAGAAGTTACACAGCAGACACACCTCACTGTGGGCACTGAGATCTAACAGCAACTACACAGCAGACACACCTCACTGTGGGCACTGAGATCAGACCGAAGTTATACAGCAGGAACACTTCACTGTGGGCACTGAAATCAGACAGAAGTTACACAGCAGACACAACTCACTGTGGGCACTGAGATCAGACAGCATCTACACAGCAGACACACCTCACTGTGGGCACTGAGATCAGATAGCAACTACACAGCAGACACACCTCACTGTGGGCACTGAGATCAGACAGAAGTTACACAGGAGTCACACCTCACTTTGGGCAATGAGATTAGACAGCAACTACACAGTAGGCACAGCTCACTGTGGGCACTGAGATCAGACAGAAGTTACACAGCAGACACACCTCACTGTGGGCACTGAGATCAGAGAGCAACTACACAGCAGACACACCTCACTGGGCACTGAGATCAGATAGCAACTACAAAGCAGACACACCTCACTATGGGCACTGAGATCAGACAGAAGTTACACAGGAGTCACACCTCACTTTGGGCACTGATATCAGACAGCAACTACACAGCAGACACACCTCACTGTGGGCACTGAGATCAGACAGAAATTACACAGCAGACACAACGCACTATGGGCACAGAGATCAGACAGAAGTTACAGAGCAGACACAGCTCACTGTGAGCACTGAGATCTAACAGCAACTACACAGCAGACACACCTCACTGTGGGCACTGAGATCAGAGAGCATCTACGCAGCAGACACACCTCACTGTGGGAACTGAGATCAGACAGAAGCTACACAGCAGACACACCTCACTGTGGGCACTGAGATCAGACAGCAACTACACCGCAGACACACCTCCCTGTGGGCACTGAGATCAGACAGAAGTTACACAGCAGACACACCTCACTGTGGGCACTGAAATCATACAGCAACTACACAGCAGACACACCATCACTGTGGGCACTGAAATCAGACAGCAACTACACAGCAGACACACCTCACTGTGGGCACTGAGGTCAGACAGAAGTTACACAGCAGACACACCTCACTGTGGGCACTGAGATCAGACAGCAACTACACAGCAGACACACCTCACTGTGGGCACTGAGATCAGACAGAAGCTACACAGCAGACACACCTCACTGTGGGCACTGAGATCAGATAGCAACTACAAAGCAGACACACCTCACTATGGGCACTGAGATCAGACAGAAGTTACACAGGAGTCACACCTCACTTTGGGCACTGATATCAGAGAGCAACTGCACAGCAGACACACCTCACTGTGGGCACTGAGATCAGACAGAAATTACACAGCAGACACAACGCACTGTGGGCACAGAGATCAGACAGAAGTTACAGATCAGACACACCTCACTGTGAGCACTGAGATCTAACAGCAACTACACAGCAGACACACCTCACTGTGGGCACTGAGATCAGACAGCATCTACGCAGCAGACACACCTCACTGTGGGAACTGAGATCAGACAGAAGCTACACAGCAGACACACCTCACTGTGGGCACTGAGATCAGACAGCAACTACACAGCAGAAACACCTGACTGTGGGCACTGCGATCAGACAGCAACTACATCGCAGACACACCTCCCTGTGGGCACTGAGATGAGACAGAAGTTACACAGCAGACACACCTCACTGTGGGCACTGAAATCATACAGCAACCACACAGCAGACACACCATCACTGTGGGCACTGAAATCAGACAGCAACTACACAGCAGACACACCTCACTGTGGGCACTGAGATCAGACAGAAGATACACAGCAGACACACCTCACTGTGGGCACTGAGATCAGATAGCAACTACACAGCAGACGCACCTCATTATGGGCACTGAGATCAGACAGAAGTTACACAGGAGTCACAACTCACTTTGGGCACTGAGATCAGACAGCAACTACACAGCAGACACACCTCACTGTGGGCACTGAGATCAGACAGCAACTACACAGCAGACACACCTCACTGTGGGCACTGAGATCAGAAAGAATTTACACAGCAGACATACCTAACTGGGCACTGAGATCAGACAACAAGTACACATCAGACACACCTCACTGTGGGCACTGAGAACAGACAGAATTACACAGCAGACACAACTCACTGTGGGCACTGAGATCAGACAGCAACTACACAGCAGACACACCACACTGTGGGCACTGAAATCAGACAGAAGTTACACAGCAGACAAACCTCACTGTGGGCACTGAGATCAGACAGCAACTACACAGCAGACACAACTCATTGTGGGCACTGAGATCAGACAGCAACGACACAGTAGACACACCACACTGTGGGCACTGAGATCAGACAGCAACTACACAGCAGACACACCTCACTGTGAGCACTGAGATCAGAAAGCAACTACACAGCAGACACACCTCAAAGTGGGCACTGAGATCAGACAGCAACTACACAGCAGACACACCTCACTGTGGGCACTGAGATCAGACAGCAACTACACAGCAGACACACCACACAGTGGGCACTGAGATCAGACAGAATTTAAACAGCAGACACAACTCACTGTGGGCGGCACTGAGATCACACCGCAACTACACAGCAGACATACCTCACTATGGGCACTGAGATCAGACAGCAACTACACAGCAGACACACCATCACTGTGGGCACTGAGATCAGACAGCAACTACACAGCAGACACACCTCACTGTGGGCACTGAGATCAGACAGCAACTACACAGCAGACACACTTCAATGTGGGCACTGAGATCAGAGAGCAACTACACAGCAGACACACCTCACTGTGGGCACTGAGATCAGACAGCAACTACACAGCAGACACACCTCACTGTGGGCACTGAGATCAGACAGCAACTACACAGCAGACACATCTCACTGTGGGCACTGAGATCAGACAGCAACTACACAGCAGACACACCTCACTGTGGGCACTGAGATCAGACAGAAGCTACACAGCAGACACACCTCACTGTGGGCACTGAGATCAGATAGCAACTACAAAGCAGACACACCTCACTATGGGCACTGAGATCAGGCAGAAGTTACACAGGAGTCACACCTCACTGTGGGCACTGAGATCAGACAGAAATTACACAGCAGACACAACGCACTGTGGGCACTGAGATCTAACAGCAACTACACAGCAGACACACCTCACTGTGGGCACTGAGATCAGACAGCATCTACGCAGCAGACACACCTCACTGTGGGAACTGAGATCAGACAGAAGCTACACAGCAGACACACCTCACTGTGGGCACTGAGATCAGACAGCAACTACACAGCAGACACACCTCACTGTGGGCACTGCGATCAGACAGCAACTACACCGCAGACACACCTCCGTGTGGGCACTGAGATCAGACAGAAGTTACACAGCAGACACACCTCACTGTGGGCACTGAAATCATACAGCAACCACACAGCAGACAAACCATCACTGTGGGCACTGAAATCAGACAGCAACTACACAGCAGACACACCTCACTGTGGGCACTGAGATCAGACAGAAGATACTCAGCAGACACACCTCACTGTGGGCACTGAGATCAGATAGCAACTACACAGCAGACGCACCTCATTATGGGCACTGAGATCAGACAGAAGTTACACAGGAGTCACACCTCACTTTGGGCACTGAGATCAGACAGCAACTACACAGCAGACACACCTCACTGTGGGCACTGAGATCAGACAGCAACTACACAGCAGACACACCTCACTGTGGGCACTGAGATCAGAAAGAATTTACACAGCAGACATACCTAACTGGGCACTGAGATCAGACAACAAGTACACATCAGACACACCTCACTGTGGGCACTGAGAACAGACAGAATTACACAGCAGACACAACTCACTGTGGGCACTGAGATCAGACAGCAACTACACAGCAGACACACCACACTGTGGGCACTGAAATCAGACAGAAGTTACACAGCAGACACACCTCACTGCGGGCACTAAGATCAGACAGCAACTACACAGCGGACACAACTCATTGTGGGCACTGAGATCAGACAGCAACGACACAGTAGACACACCACACTGTGGGCACTGAGATCAGACAGCAACTACACAGCAGACACACCTCACTGTGAGCACTGAGATCAGAAAGCAACTACACAGCAGACACACCTCAAAGTGGGCACTGAGATCAGACAGCAACTACACAGCAGACACACCTCACTGTGGGCACTGAGATCAGACAGCAACTACACAGCAGACACACCACACAGTGGGCACTGAGATCAGACAGAAGTTAAACAGCAGACACAACTCACTGTGGGCGGCACTGAGATCACACCGCAACTACACAGCAGACATACCTCACTATGGGCACTGAGATCAGACAGCAACTACACAGCAGACACACCTCACTGTGGGCACTGAGATCAGTCAGCAACTACACAGCAGACACAACTCACTGTGGGCACTGAGATCAGACAGCAACTACACAGCAGACACACTTCAATGTGGGCACTGAGATCAGAGAGCAACTACACAGCAGACACACCTCACTGTGGGCACTGAGATCAGACAGCAACTACACAGCAGACACACCTCACTGTGGGCACTGAGATCAGACAGCAACTACACAGCAGACACATCTCACTGTGGGCACTGAGATCAGACAGCAACTACACAGCAGACACATCTCACTGTGGGCACTGAGATCAGACACAAGTTACACAGCAGACACACCTCACTGTGGGCACTGAGATCAGACGGCAACTACACAGCAGACACACCTCACTGTGGGCACTGAGATCAGACACAAGTTACACAGCAGACACACCTCACTGTGGGCACTGAGATCAGACAGCAACTACACAGCAGACACACCGCACTATGGGCACTGAGATCAGACAGAAGTTACACAGCAGACACACCTCAGTGTGGGCACTGAAATCAGACAGCAACTACACAGCAGACACACGTCACTGTGGGCACTGAGATCAGACAGCAACTACACAGCAGACACACCTCACTGTGGGCACTGAGATCAGAAAGCAACTACACAGCAGACACACCTCACTGTGGGCAATGAGATCAGACAGAAGTTATACAGGGTTCACACCTCTCTTTGGGCACTGAGATCAGAGAGCAACTACACAGCAGACACACCTCACTGTGGGCACTGAGATCAGACAGAAGTTACACAGCAGACACAACTCACTTTGGGCACAGAGATCAGACAGAAGTTACATAGCAGACACACCTCACTGTGGGCACTGAGATCAGACAGAAGTTACACAGCAGACACACCTCACTGTGGGCACAGATATCAGACAGCAACTACACAGCAGGCACACCTCACTGTGGGCACTAAGATCAGCCAGAATTTACACAGCAGACACACCTCACTGTGGGCACTGAGATCAGACACAAGTTACACAGCAGACACACGTCACTATGGGCACTGAGATCAGACAGCAACTACACAGCAGACACACCTCACTGTGGGCACTGAGATCAGACAGAAGTTACACAGCAGACACACCTCACTGTGGGCACTGAAATCAGACAGCAACTACACAGCTGACACATTTCACTGTGGGCACTGAGATCAGAGAGCAACTACACAGCAGACACACCTCACTGTGGGCACTGAGATCAGACAGCAACTACACAGCAGACACACCTCACTGTGGGCACTGAGATCAGAAAGCAACTACACAGCAGACACACTTCACGGTGGGCACTGAGATCAGACAGCAACTACACAGCAGACACACCTCACTGTGGGCACTGAGATCAGACACAAGTTACACAGCAGACACACCTCACTGTGGGCACTGAGATCAGATGGCAACTACACAGCAGACACACCTCACTATGGGCACTGAGATCAGACCGAAGTTACACAGGATTCACACCTCTCTTTGGGCACTGAGATCAGGCAGCAACTACAGAGCAGACATACCTCACTGTGGGCACTGAGATCAGACAGAAGTTACACAGCAGACACAACGCACTTTGGGCACAGAGATCAGACAGAAGTTACACAGCAGACACACCTCACTTTGGGCACTGAGATCAGACAGAGGTTACACAGCAGACACAGCTCACTGTGGGCACTGAGATCTAACAGCAACTACACAGCAGACACACCTCACTGTGGGCACTAAGATCAGCCAGAATTTACACAGCAGACACACCTCACTGTGGGCACTGAGGTCAGATAGCAACTACACAGCAGACACACCTCACTATGGGCACTGAGATCAGACACAAGTTACACAGCAGACACACCTCACTGTGGGCACTGAGATCAGACAGCAACTACACAGCAGACACACCTCACTGTGGGCACTGAGATCAGACAGAAATTACACAGCAGACACACCTCACTGTGGGCACTGAGATCAGACAGTAACTACACAGCAGACACACCTCACTGTGGGCACTGAGAGCAGACAGCAACTACACAGTAGACACACCTCACTGTGGGCACTGAGATCAGACACAAGTTACACAGCAGACACACCTCACTGTGGGCACTGAGATCAGTCAGCAACTACACAGCAGACACACTTCACTGTGGGCACTAAGATCAGACAGAATTTACACAGCAGACACACCTCACTGTGGGCACTGAGATCAGACAGCAACTACACAGCAGACACAACTCACTGTGGGCACTGAGATCAGACACAAGTTACACAGCAGACACACCTCACTGTGGGCACTGAGATCAGACAGCAACTACACAGCAGACACACCTCACTGTGGGCACTGAGATCAGACTGAAGTTACACAGCTGACACAACGCACTGTGGGCACTGAGATCCGACAGCAACTACACAGCAGACACACCTCACTGTGGGCACTGAGATCAGACAGCAACTACACAGCAGACACACCTCACTGTGGGCACTGAGATCAGACAGAAGTTACACAGCAGACACAACGCACTGTGGGGACCGAGATCTAACAGCAACTACACAGCAGGCTCACTGCACTGTGGGCATGGAGGTCAGACAACAGTTCTACAGCAGGTGCCCCGCACTGTAGGCACTGAGGTCAGACAGCAGTTTCACAGCAGAAACACTTTACTGTGTACACTGAGGACAGAGAATAGTTACACAGCAGACAGACTTCACTGTGGGCACTGGGTGCAAACAGCATTTAGAAAGCAGATGCACTCTTTGTGGGCAGTGACGTCAGACTGTCGTTACACAGCTCAGTGCCCCCATAGGGAGAAAGTCCCACTCTGCAGAATTGAGCACAAATTCCAATGAACTAACAAGGGATTGCTGCACTGTCCGAGGGTCACTGCTGAGCGAGTGCTGCACTGTCCGAGGGTCACTGCTGAGCGAGTGCTTCACTGTCCCAGGGTCACTGCTGAGGGAGTGCTGCACTGTCCCAGGGTCACTGCTGAGGGAGTGCTGCACTGTCCCAGGGTCACTGCTGAGGGAGTGCTGCACTGTCCCAGGGTCACTGCTGAGGGAGTGCTGCACTGTCCCAGGGTCACTGCTGATGGAGTGCTGCACTGTCCCAGGGTCACTGCTGAGGGAGTGCTGCATTGTCCCAGGGTCACTGCTGAGGGAGTGCTGCACTGTCCCAGGGTCACTGCTGAGGGAGTGCTGCACTGTCCCAGGGTCACTGCAGAGGGAGTGCTGCACTCTCTGAAGGTCAGTACTGAGGGAATGCTGCACTCTCTGATGGTCAGTACTGAGGGAGTGCTGCACTCTCTGAAGGTCAGTACTGAGGGAATGCTGCACTCTCTGACAATCAGTACTTAGGGAGTGTTTGGTGGTTAGTACTGAGGGAGTGCTGCACTGTCAAGGGCTAGTACTGAGGGGGTGCTGCACTGTCAGAGGGTCACTGCCGAGGGAGCGGTACACTTTCAGAATATCAGTACTGAGAGAGCGGTGCATTGTCAGAGGGTCAGTAATGAGGGAGTGCTGCTCTGTCAGAGGTTCAGTACTGAGGGGGTGCTGCACAGTCAGAGGGTCAGTACTGAGAGAGCACTGCACTGTCAGAGGATCAGTACTGATAGAGCACTGCACTGTCAGAGGGTCAGTACTGAGGGGATGCTGCACTGTCAAAAAGTCAGCACTGAGGGAGTGCCGCACTGTCAGAGGGTCAGTACTGTGGGAGTGCTGCACTGTCAGAGGGTCAGTACTGAGGAAGTGCTGCACTGTCAGAGGGTCAGTAATGAGGGAGTGCTGCACTGTCAGAGGGTCAGTAATGAGGGAGTGCTGCTCTGTCAGAGGGTCAGTACTGAGGGAGTGCTGCACTGTCACAGGGTCAGTACTGAGGGAGCATTGCACTGTCAGAGGGTCAGTACTGAGGCAGCACTGCACTGTCAGAGGGTCAGTAATGAGGGAGTGCTGCACTGTCAGAGGGTCAGTACTGAGGAAGTGCTGCACTGTCAGAGGGTCAGTAATGAGGGAGTGCTGTAATGTCGGAGGATCAGTACGGAGCGGGTGCTGCACTGTCAGATGGCCAGTAATGAGGGAGTGCTGCACTGTCAGAGGGTCAGTACTGAGGGAGTGCTGCACTGTCAGAGGGTCAGTAATGAGGGAGTGCTGCACTGTCAGAGAGCCAGTAATGAGGGAGTGCTGTTCTGTCAGAGGGTCAGTACTGAGGGAGTGCTGCACTGTCAGAGAGCCAGTAATGAGGGAGTGCTGTTCTGTCAGAGGGTCAGTACTGAGGGAGTGCTGCACTGTCAGAGGGTCAGTAATGAGGGAGTGCTGCACTGTCAGAGAGCCAGTAATGAGGGAGTGCTGTTCTGTCAGAGGGTCAGTACTGAGGGAGTGCTGTACGGTCGAAGCATCAGTACTGAGCGGGTGCTGCACTGGCAGATGGTCAGCACTGAGGGAGTGCTGCACGGTCAGAGGGTCAGTACTGAGGGAGTGCTGCACTGTCAGAGGGTCAGTACTGAGGGAGTGCTGCACTGTCAGAGGGTCAGTACTGAGGGAGCACTGCACTGTCAGAGGGTCAGTAATGAGGAAGTGCAGCACTGTCAGAGGGTCAGTAATGAGGGAGTGCTGCACTGTCAGAGGGTCAGTAATGAGGGAGTGCTGCACTGTCAGAGGGTCAGTACTGAGGGAGCACTGCACTGTCAGAGGGTCAGTACTGAGGGAGTGCTGCACTGTCAGAGGGTCAGTACTGAGGGAGTGCTGCACTGTCAGAGGGTCAGTACTGAGGGAGCACTGCACTGTCAGAGGGTCAGTACTGAGGGAGCACTGCACTGTCAGAGGGTCAGTACTGAGGGAGCACTGCACTGTCAGAGGGTCAGTACTGAGGGAGTGCTGCACGGTCAGAGGGTCAGTACTGAGGGAGTGCTGCTCTGTCAGAGGGTCAGTACTGAGGGAGCATTGCACTGTCAGAGGGTCAGTACTGAGGGAGCACTGCACTGTCAGAGGGTCAGTACTGAGGGAGTGCTGCACTGTCAGAGGGTCAGTAATGAGGGAGTGCTGTAATGTCGGAGGATCAGTACTGAGGGAGTGCTGCACTGTCAGATGGCCAGTAATGAGGGAGTGCTGTACTGTCAGAGGGTCAGTACTGAGGGAGTGCTGCACTGTCAGAGGGTCAGTACTGAGGGAGCACTGCACTGTCAGAGGGTCAGTGCTGAGGGAGCACTGCACTGTCAGAGGGTCAGTACTGAGGGAGCACTGCACTGTCAGAGGGTCAGTACTGAGGGAGTGCTGCACTGTCAGAGGGTCAGTACTGAGGGAGTGCTGCACTGTCAGAGGGTCAGTACTGAGGGAGCACTGCACTGTCAGAGGGTCAGTACTGAGGGTGTGCTGCACTGTCAGAGGGTCAGTACTGAGGGAGTGCTGTACTGTCAGAGGGTCAGTACTGAGGGCGTGCTGCACTGTCAGAGGGTCAGTACTGAGGGAGTGCTGCTCTGTCAGAGGGTCAGTACTGCGGGAGTGCGGCACTGTCAGAGGGTCAGTACTGAGGGAGCATTGCACTGTCAGAGGGTCAGGACTGAGGGAGCACTGCACTGTCAGAGGGTCAGTACTGAGGGAGTGCTGCACTGTCAGAGGGTCAGTACTGAGGAAGTGCTGCACTGTCAGAGGGTCAGTACTGAGGGAGTGCTGCACTGTCAGAGGGTCAGTACTGAGGGAGTGCTGCACTGTCAGAGGGTCAGTAACGAGGGAGTGCTGTAATGTCGGAGGATCAGTACTGAGGGAGTGCTGCACTGTCAGATGGCCAGTAATGAGGGAGTGCTGCACTGTCAGAGGGTCAGGACTGAGGGAGCACTGCACTGTCAGAGGGTCAGTACTGAGGGAGTGCTGCACTGTCAGAGGGTCAGTACTGAGGAAGTGCTGCACTGTCAGAGGGTCAGTACTGAGGGAGTGCTGCACTGTCAGAGGGTCAGTACTGAGGGAGTGCTGCACTGTCAGAGGGTCAGTACTGAGGGAGTGCTGCACTGTCAGAGGGTCAGTAATGAGGGAGTGCTGTAATGTCGGAGGATCAGTACTGAGGGAGTGCTGCACTGTCAGATGGCCAGTAATGAGGGAGTGCTGCACTGTCAGAGGGTCAGTAATGAGGGAGTGCTGTACTGTCAGAGGGTCAGTAATGAGGGAGTGCTGTACTGTCAGAGAGTCAGTAATGAGGGAGCACTGCACTGTCAGAGGGTCAGTACTGAGGGAGTGCTGCACTGTCAGAGGGTCAGTACTGAGGGAGTGCTGCACTGTCAGAGGGTCAGTACTGATGGAGCACTGCACTGTCAGAGGGTCAGTACTGAGGGAGCACTGCACTGTCAGAGGGTCAGTACTGAGGGAGCACTGCACTGTCAGAGGGTCAGTACTGAGGAAGTGCTGCACTGTCAGAGGGTCAGTACTGAGGGAGTGCTGCACTGTCGGAGGGTCAGTACTGAGGGAGTGCTGCACTGTCAGAGGGTCAGCAATGAGGGAGTGCTGTACTGTCGGAGGGTCAGTACTGAGGGAGCACTGCACTGTCAGAGTCTCAGTACTGAGGGAGTGCTGCACTGTCAGAGGGTCAGTACTGAGGGAGTGCTGCACTGTCAGAGGGTCAGTACTGAGGGAGTGCTGCACTGTCAGAGGGTCAGTACTGAGGGAGTGCTGCTCTGTCAGAGGGTCAGTACTGAGGGAGCATTGCACTGTCAGAGGGTCAGTACTGAGGGAGCACTGCACTGTCAGAGGGTCAGTACTGAGGGAGTGCTGCACTGTCAGAGGGTCAGTAATGAGGGAGTGCTGTAATGTCGGAGGATCAGTACTGAGGGAGTGCTGCACTGTCAGATGGCCAGTAATGAGGGAGTGCTGTACTGTCAGAGGGTCAGTACTGAGGGAGTGCTGCACTGTCAGAGAGTCAGTACTGAGGGAGCACTGCACTGTCAGAAGGTCAGTACTGAGGGAGCACTGCACTGTCAGAGGGTCAGTACTGAGGGAGCACTGCACTGTCAGAGGGTCAGTACTGAGGGAGCACTGCACTGTCAGAGGGTCAGTACTGAGGGAGCACTGCACTGTCAGAGGGTCAGTACTGAGGGAGTGCTGCACTGTCAGAGGGTCGGTGCTGAGGGAGTGCTGCACTGTCAGAGGGTCAGTAGTGAGGAAGTGCTGCACTTTCAGAGGGTCAGTACTGAGGGAGTGCTGCACTGTCAGAGGGTCAGTACTGAGGGAGCACTGCACTGTCAGAGGGTCAGTACTGAGGGAGTGCTGCACTGTCAGAGGGTCAGTACTGAGGGCGTGCTGCACTGTCAGAGGGTCAGTACTGAGGGAGTGCTGCTCTGTCAGAGGGTCAGTACTGCGGGAGTGCTGCACTGTCAGAGGGTCAGTAATGAGGGAGCATTGCACTGTCAGAGGGTCAGTACTGAGGGAGCACTGCACTGTCAGAGGGTCAGTACTGAGGGAGTGCTGCACTGTCAGAGGGTCAGTACTGAGGAAGTGCTGCACTGTCAGAGGGTCAGTACTGAGGGAGTGCTGCACTGTCAGAGGGTCAGTACTGAGGGAGTGCTGCACTGTCAGAGGGTCAGTAATGAGGGAGTGCTGTAATGTCGGAGGATCAGTACTGAGGGAGTGCTGCACTGTCAGATGGCCAGTAATGAGGGAGTGCTGCACTGTCAGAGGGTCAGTAATGAGGGAGTGCTGTACTGTCAGAGGGTCAGTAATGAGGGAGTGCTGTACTGTCAGAGGGTCAGTAATGAGGGAGTGCTGTAATGTCGGAGGATCAGTACTGGGGGAGTGCTGCACTGTCAGATGGCCAGTAATGAGGGAGTGCTGTTCTGTCAGAGGGTCAGTACTGAGGGAGTGCTGCACTGTCAGAGGGTCAGTACTGAGGGAAAACTGCACTGTCAGAGGGTCAGTACTGAGGGAGTGCTGCACTGTCAGAGGGTCAGTACTGAGGAAGTGCTGCACTTTCAGAGGGTCAGTAATGAGGGAGTGCAGTACTGTCGGAGGATCAGTACTGAGCGGGTGCTGCACTGTCAGAGGGTCAGTACTGAGCGGGTGCTGCACTGTCAGATGGCCAGTACTGAGGGAATGCTGCACTGTCAGAGGGTCAGTACCGAGGGAGTGCTGCACTGTCAGAGGGTCAGTACTGAGGGAGTGCTGCACTGTCAGAGGGTCAGTGCTGAGGGAATGCTGCACTGCCAGAGGGTCAGTACTGAGGAAGTGCTGCAGTGTCAGAGGGTCAGTAATGAAGGAGTGCTGCACTGTCAGAGGGTCAGTAATGAGGGAGTGCTGCTCTGTCAGTGGGTCAGTACTGAGGGAGTGCTGCACTGTCAGAGGGTCAGTACTGAGGGAGCATTGCACTGTCAGATGGCCAGTAATGAGGGAGTGCTGCACTGTCAGAGGGTCAGTACTGAGGGAGCACTGCACTGTCAGAGGGTCAGTACTGAGGGAGTGCTGCACTGTCAGAGGGTCAGTACTGAGGAAGTGCTGCACTGTCAGAGGGTCAGTAATGAGGGAGTGCTGTAATGTCGGAGGATCAGTACTGAGGGAGTGCTGCACTGTCAGAGGGTCAGTACTGAGCGGGTGCTGCACTGTCAGAGGGTCAGTACTGAGCGGGTGCTGCACTGTCAGAGGGTCAGTACTGAGCGGGTGCTGCACTGTCAGAGGGTCAGTACTGAGCGGGTGCTGCACTGTCAGAGGGTCAGTACTGAGCGGGTGCTGCACTGTCAGAGGGTCAGTACTGAGCGGGTGCTGTACTGTCGGAGGATCAGTACTGAGCGGGTGCTGTACTGTCGGAGGATCAGTACTGAGCGGGTGCTGCACTGTCAGAGAGCCAGTAATGAGGGAATGCTGCACTGTCAGAGGGTCAGTAATGAGGAAGTGCTGCACTGTCAGAGGGTCAGTAATGAGGGAGTGCTGTACTGTCAGAGGATCAGTACAGAGCGGGTGCTGCACTGTCAGATGGCCAGTAATGAGGGAGTGCTGCTCTGTCAGACGGTCAGTACTGAGGGAGGACTGCACTGTCAGAGGGTCAGTACTAAGGGAGT
Organism: Carcharodon carcharias; assembly: GCF_017639515.1. Lineage (NCBI taxonomy): Eukaryota > Metazoa > Chordata > Chondrichthyes > Lamniformes > Lamnidae > Carcharodon > Carcharodon carcharias. Next base: position 48,101,916 of record NC_054491.1, on the reverse strand, counting down.
GCTGCACTGTCAGAGGGTCAGTACTGAGGGAGTGCTGCTCTGTCAGTGGGTCAGTACTGCGGGAGTGCTGCACTGTCAGAGGGTCAGTAATGAGGGAGCATTGCACTGTCAGAGGGTCAGTACTGAGGGAGCACTGCACTGTCAGAGGGTCAGTACTGAGGGAGTGCTGCACTGTCAGAGGGTCAGTACTGAGGAAGTGCTGCACTTTCAGAGGGTCAGTAATGAGGGAGTGCAGTACTGTCGGAGGATCAGTACTGAGCGGGTGCTGCACTGTCAGATGGCCAGTACTGAGGGAATGCTGCACTGTCAGAGGGTCAGTACTGAGGGAGTGCTGCACTGTCAGAGGGTCAGTACTGAGGGAGTGCTGCTCTGTCAGAGGGTCAGTACTGCGGGAGTGCTGCACTGTCAGAGGGTCAGTAATGAGGGAGCATTGCACTGTCAGAGGGTCAGTACTGAGGGAGCACTGCACTGTCAGAGGGTCAGTACTGAGGGAGTGCTGCACTGTCAGAGGGTCAGTACTGAGGAAGTGCTGCACTTTCAGAGGGTCAGTAATGAGGGAGTGCAGTACTGTCGGAGGATCAGTACTGAGCGGGTGCTGCACTGTCAGATGGCCAGTACTGAGGGAATGCTGCACTGTCAGAGGGTCAGTACCGAGGGAGTGCTGCACTGTCAGAGGGTCAGTACTGAGGGAGTGCTGCACTGTCAGAGGGTCAGTGCTGAGGGAATGCTGCACTGCCAGAGGGTCAGTACTGAGGAAGTGCTGCAGTGTCAGAGCGTCAGTAATGAAGGAGTGCTGCACTGTCAGAGGGTCAGTAATGAGGGAGTGCTGCTCTGTCAGAGGGTCAGTACTGAGGGAGTGCTGCACTGTCAGAGGGTCAGTACTGAGGGAGCATTGCACTGTCACATGGCCAGTAATGAGGGAGTGCTGCACTGTCAGAGGGTCAGTACTGAGGGAGCACTGCACTGTCAGAGGGTCAGTACTGAGGGAGTGCTGCACTGTCAGAGGGTCAGTACTGAGGAAGTGCTGCACTGTCAGAGGGTCAGTAATGAGGGAGTGCTGTAATGTCGCAGGATCAGTACTGAGCGGGTGCTGCACTGTCAGAGGGTCAGTACTGAGGAAGTGCTGCACTGTCAGAGGGTCAGTAATGAGGGAGTGCTGTAATGTCGGAGGATCAGTACTGAGGGAGTGCTGCACTGTCAGAGGGTCAGTACTGAGGGAGTGCTGCACTGTCAGACGGTCAGTACTGAGGAAGTGCTGCACTGTCAGAGGGTCAGTACTGAGCGGGTGCTGCACTGTCAGAGGGTCAGTACTGAGCGGGTGCTGCACTGTCAGAGGGTCAGTACTGAGCGGGTGCTGCACTGTCAGAGGGTCAGTACTGAGCGGGTGCTGCACTGTCAGAGGGTCAGTACTGAGCGGGTGCTGCACTGTCAGAGGGTCAGTACTGAGCGGGTGCTGTACTGTCGGAGGATCAGTACTGAGCGGGTGCTGTACTGTCGGAGGATCAGTACTGAGCGGGTGCTGCACTGTCAGAGAGCCAGTAATGAGGGAATGCTGCACTGTCAGAGGGTCAGTAATGAGGAAGTGCTGCACTGTCAGAGGGTCAGTAATGAGGGAGTGCTGTACTGTCAGAGGATCAGTACTGAGCGGGTGCTGCACTGTCAGATGGCCAGTAATGAGGGAGTGCTGCTCTGTCAGACGGTCAGTACTGAGGGAGGACTGCACTGTCAGAGGGTCAGTACTGAGGGAGTGCTGCACTGTCAGAGGGTCAGTACTGAGGAAGTGCTGCACTGTCAGAGGATCAGTACTGAGGGAGTGCTGCACTGTCAGAGGGTCAGTACTGAGGGAGCACTGCACTGTCAGAGGGTCAGTACTGAGGGAGTGCTGTACTGTCAGAGGGTCAGTACTGAGGGAGTGCTGCACTGTCAGAGGGTCAGTACTGAGGGAGCACTGCACTGTCAGAGGGTCAGTACTGAGGGAGGACTGCACTGTCAGAGGGTCAGTACTGAGGGAGTGCTGCACTGTCAGAGGGTCAGTACTGAGGAAGTGCTGCACTGTCAGAGGATCAGTACTGAGGGAGTGCTGCACTGTCAGAGGGTCAGTACTGAGGGAGCACTGCACTGTCAGAGGGTCAGTACTGAGGGAGGACTGCACTGTCAGAGGGTCAGTACTGAGGGAGTGCTGTACTGTCGGAGGATCAGTACTGAGGGAGTGCTGCACTGTCAGAGGGTCAGTACTGAGGGAGTGCTGCACTGTCAGAGGGTCAGTACTGAGGGAGTGCTGTACTGTCGGAGGATCAGTACTGAGCGGGTGCTGCACTGTCAGATGGCCAGTAATGAGGGAGTGCTGCACTGTCAGAGGATAGCGCTAAACATCATCCATGGAAAAGTTAGATGTTTACTGCAGTTTATGGAATCTAGCTGCAGATAAATTGGCTCCCACATTGGAACAGTGACTATATTTTGAAAGTAGGTCACAGGCTCTAATGCGCTTTGCAACATCCTGAGGTGGTGAAAGGTGGGACTGAAATGCCTGTCTATGATAGCATTAGTTCCTTACCACACAATGGTAGAAGATTTCAGAGCATTTTCGGCCCTCCACCTCATCCAGTGCCATGTACTGGCTGAGTCCTGTGTGAATACAGAACGTCAGTGGGAGGCAGTGCTTCAGACCTTTGCGTTGTTGGAAACCCCCTGCGGCCGTGTCAATGTCTAACAAGTCTTCGGAGCGGTAGTGACTGGACAGAGCCATACTGCCCATTAGGCTGTAGAGTGGGTGGGAGAAGAGAATGTTAGCTTACCTCAGTCCCTTAGTAAAAAAGCAAAATCCCACCAATACCAGAAATGTGAAGCAACACCAAAAGATGCTAGAAATACTCTGCAGATCTGGCAACATCTGTGAAGAAAGGCAGTTAACATTTCAGGGCAATGACTTCTTGTCAGGACTAGGAAGAAGCTTTAAAGAAGTACAGAGACAGGCAAATGGTGGAAGAACATAAAGGAAGGTCTGTGATAGGATGGAAGGCAGGAGAGATTAAATACAAATGTAAGAACACAAACACATGCAGGAGTACGCCATTCGGCCCATCGAACATCCACCATTCAATAAGATCATGGCTGATCTGATTGTGGCCTTAACTCCATTTTTCTTCCTGCCCCCTTTCCCCTTTGATTCCCTTGCCAATCAAGAATCTACCTAATTCAGTTTGAAAACTATTCAATGATCCAGCCTCCACCACTCTCTGGGGAAGACAGTCACAACACTCGAGGAAAAAATTCTCCTCATCTCTGTCTCAAATGGAAGACCCCTTAATTTTAAACTGTGTCCACGAATTCTAGTCTCTCCACATCCATTCGGCATTCACCTTATCAAGTCCTCTCAGGGTCTTATATGTTTCAATAAAATCACCTCTTATTCTTTTAAACTCCAATGGATACAGGCCCAATCTGTCCAACCTTGCCTCAAAAGGTAGTCCCCACCCTCGAACCCATCCAATCCCAGGTAACAGTCAAGTGAACCTTCTCTGAACTGCATCAAATACATTTTGATCCTTTCTTAAAAGAGGAGACCAAAACTGTACACACCAGATGTGGTCTCACAAAGGCCCTGTACAACAATAGCAAAAAGTCCCTACTTTTATACTCCATTTCGCTTGCAGTAAACAACACCATTCAATTTGCCTTCTGAATCACTTGCTATACCTGCATTTCCTTGTGATTCATGTACCAGGAACCCCAGATCTCCCTGTACCTCAGAATTCTGCAATCTCTGTATTTAAATAACATACTGATTTTCTATTCTTCCTGCTGAAATGGAAAAGTTCACATTTTCCCACTTTATACTCCACCTGCCAAATTTTTGCCTACTCACTTAACCTGCCTGTATCCCTTTGCAGACTCCACCTCCTTTTGACAACTTACTCTCCTAACTATCTTTGTGTCATCAGCTAATTTAGGAACCGTACATTTGCTCCCTGCATCCAAATCATTGATATAGATTGTAAATAGTTGAGGCTAAAGCATTGATCCATGTGGCACCCCACTAGTTACAGCTTGCCAACTCAAAAATGACCCATTTATCCTGACTCTGTTTCATGCTATCTAACCAATTCTCTACCCAACCAATCCTCTATCGATGCTTGTACCATGAGCTCTTTTATGTAATAACTTCTGATGTGGCATCTTATCAAATGCCTATTGGAAATTTAAGTACACCACATCTACAGGTTCCCCTTTATCCAGCTCGTTTGCTTGTTACTTCTTCAAAGAACTCTAATAAATTAAACACGATTTCTCTTCCAAAAAACCATGTTGGCTCTGCTTGACTGCATAGAGCTTTCCTAACTGCCCTGCTAGAAGCTCCTTAATAACAGACCCCAGCAATTTCCTTACCACAATTGTCAAGGTAAGTGGCCTGTATCAGTTTCTGCTTTCTGTCTTCTTCCTTTCTTGACTAGAGGACTTACATCTGCTACATTCCAATCTAATGGGGTCTTTCCAGGATTGAGGGAACTTTGGACAATTCAAATCTACAATCTTAGCAGCCACTCCTTTTAAGACCCGAGGATGAAGTCCATCAAGACCTGAGGCCTTGTCAGCTTTTAGTTCTAATAATTTTCTCAGTACCATTTCCCTGGTGATTATAACTGTTTGAAGTTCCTCCCTTCCTTTTGTCACCTGAATCACAATTATTTTTGGGACGTTATTTGTACCCTGTACAGCAGAGAGATGCAAACCATCTGTTCAATTATCCGGCATTTCCTTATTTTCCATTATTAATTCCCCAGACACACTCTGTGCAGGACCAACCTTCACTTAACTTACTCTTTTCCTTTTCAAATGCCCATACAAACTCTGTCTTTTCACATTTCTAGCTAGCTTTCTCTCATACTCTCCTTTCTCCCCTCATTTTGTTATCCATTCTTCACTATTTTTTATATTCTGTCCAATCTTCTCACCTGTCACTAATCTTGGTGGAATTGTATGCCTTAGCTTTCAATTTGACATTATCTTTAACTTCCTTAGTTAGCCAAGGATGCTATGTTCTCGTGGAGTCTTTCTCATGATGATGGTGCAGGTGAAAAGGAGATAGTAACAGGAACAGTAAAGAAAAAGAGAATGGGGCTGGAGGAGGGGCTAAATGGGAAATAACAGAATTATCAACAACTGCTGTCTGAAGACATGGGTGAGAATGGATGATCTGAAATTGGAGAACTTAATGTTAAGGCCAGAAGGCTGTGTAGTGACTATTGAAAGATGAGGTGATGTTGAGCATCACTGGAACAGTATAGGATCCTGGGAGGTAAGAATTAAAACGACAGGTAACATGAGGCAAAAACAGAAAACCTGGAAAAATTCAGCAGGTCAGGCATGCTGCCAGAGAGAAACATGGTTAACATTTCGAGACCATATGACTCTTCTTCAAAGCTTCTCTCTTCACAGATGCTGTCAGGCCTGCAGTGTTTTTCCAGTATTTTCTGTTTTTATTATTTCAGATTTCCAGCATCCGCAGCAATCTGCTATTGTGAGAAAGGAAAAGTTACTCAATGTGACAACCGGTTCCGGTGGAGCAAGGTGTGGCTGAATGGAGACCAGTTCCATCTCGACTCAAGTATGAAGCAGAGAGGCCTCAGACTGTGCTGGTGGTGGGTAGGGTTGTTGAGAGATTGGACACACATGGTGAAGAGGCAGGAAACTGGAAATATTAAATTGACGGAAGGCATCGGAAGAGTCATGGATGTAGGTGGGAAGAGATGAAAGGGGAGAAAAAACAACAAGAGAAAAACTAGAGTGGAGATAGGAATAAATAAGTTCAGGAGGGTAGGAGCAGAATGAAACAAAAGGTCTACAAGGGCAGTTCTGCCTAGGGATCAGGGGAAACGGTAGGATTGAGCTGCTCAGGATCGATGGACAATCAGGTGGATGGAAGCTTTTCAGAGATGGGATGTGGTCAGCGACAGGCATGAAAAATGCCATCAGATGTAAAATGGTGGGGTCAAGTTGCAAAGGAGGTAGAAGGAAGTGTCAAAAAGTTGGCGGTCAACAGATGAAAAAGCACGTCGTCATCCTCAACAGGAGGTTCATCTGCAGACAGTTGGCATAGAGTAGGCAACCAGTCAGTGAAAGGACAAAGCAAATACAAAGACAACACTACCCACTAAAAAAGAGCGAAAAACCGAAAACATGGCCCAGCAAGATAGAGCAAGAAGCACAGAACACGATGCGCTCTAACATGGCAAGAAACCAAGACCATAAGCCACCATAACAGAGCAAGAAACCGAGAGCATGACCCACTATAACACAGTGAAGAACAGAGAACACGACCCACTCTAACACAGCGAGAAACGGAGATTACAAACCGCTGTAACACAGCGAGAAACCGAGAAATCGACCAACTCAAACATAGCGAGGAACGGAGAACAGGACCCACTGTAACACAGTGAGGAACCGAGAACACGACCCACTCTAAAACAGCGAGAAACCGAGAACACGACCCACTCTAACACAGCGAGAAACCGAGAACACGACCCACTCTAACACAGCGAGGAACCAAGAACACGACCCACTGTAACACAGCGGGATACCGAGAACACGCCCCACTCTAACACAGCGAGAAACCGAGAACACGACCCACTGCAACACAGCGGGATACCGAGAACACGCCCCACTCTAACACAGCGAGAAACCGAGAACACGACCCACTGTAACACAGTGAGGAACCGAGAACACGACCCACTCTAAAACAGCGAGAAACCGAGAACACGACCCACTCTAACACAGCGAGAAACCGAGAACACGACCCACTCTAACACAGCGAGGAACCAAGAACACGACCCACTGTAACACAGCGGGATACCGAGAACACGCCCCACTCTAACACAGCGAGAAACCGAGAACACGACCCACTGCAACACAGCGGGATACCGAGAACACGCCCCACTCTAACACAGCGAGAAACCGAGAACACGGCCCACTGCAACACAGCACGGAACGGAAAACACGACCCACTCGAACACAGTGACAAACCAAGAAGACAACCCACTCTAACACAGCGACAAACCAAGAACACAACCCTCTCTAACACAGTGGGGAACGGAGAACACGACCAGCTGTAACACAGCGAGGAACCGAGAAAAAGACCCACTGTAACACAGCGTGAAACCGGGAACACGACCCACTGTAAAACAGCAAGGAACCGAGAATACAAACCACTCTAACACAGCGAGAAACCGAGAACACGACCCACTGTAACACAGCGTGAAACCGGGAACACGACCCACTGTAAAACAGCAAGGAACCGAGAATACAAACCACTCTAACACAGCGAGAAACCGAGAACACGACCCACTCTAACACAGCGAGGAACCGAGAACACGACCCACTCTAACACAGCGAGGAACCGAGAACACGACCCACTCTAACACAGCGAGAAACCGAGAACACGACCCACTGTAACACACCGAGAAACCGAGAACACGACCCACTCTAACACAGCGAGGAACCGAGAACACGACCCACTGTAACACAGCGTGAAACCGGGAACACGACCCACTGTAAAACAGCAAGGAACCGAGAATACAACCCACTCTAACACAGCAAGGAACCGAGAAAACAACCCACTCTAACACACCGAGAAACCGAGAAGACAACCCACTCTAACACAGCGAGGAACCGAGAACACGACCCACTGTAACACAGCGAGAAACCGAGAACACGACCCACTCTAACACAGTGGGGAACGGAGAACATGACCAGCTGTAACACAGCGAGGAACCGAGAACACGACCCACTGTAACACAGCGTGAAACAGGGTACACGACCCACTGTAAAACAGCAAGGAACCGAGAACACGAACCACTCTAACACAGCGAGAAACCGAGAACACGACCGACTCTAACACACCGAGAAACCGAGAACACGACCCACTCGAACACAGCGAGGAACCGAGAACACGACCGACTCTAACACAGCGAGGAACTGAGAACACGACCCACTCGAACACAGCGAGGAACCGAGAACACGACCCACTCGAACACAGCGAGGAACCGAGAACACCACCTACTCTAACAAAGTGAGAAACCGAGAACACGACCCAATGTAACACAGCGAGAAACGGAGGACATGACACACTCTAACACAGTGAGAAACCGAGAACACGACCCACTCTAACACAGCGAGAAACCGAGAACACTATCCAATCTAACACAGGGAGAAACCGAGAACACGACCCACTCTAACACAGCAATAAACCAAGAACACGACCGATTCTAACACAGCGAGAATACGAGAACACGACCCACTCTAACACAGCGAGGAACCGAGAACACGACTCACTGTAACACAGCGAGAAACAGAGAACACGACCCACTCTAACACAGAGAGAAACCGAGAACACGACCCACTGTAACAGAGCGAGAAACCGAGAACACGACCCAATGTAACACAGCGACGAATGGAGAACACGACCCAATGTAACACAGCGAGAAACCGAGAAAATGACCCACTGTAACACAGAGATAAAGCAAGAACACGACCCACTGCAACACAGCAAGGAACGGAAAACACGACCCACTCGAACACAGTGACAAACCGAGAAGACAACCCACTCTAACACAGCGACAAACCAAGAACACAACCCTCTCTAACACAGCGAGGAACGGAGAACAAGACCCACTGTAACACAGCGTGAAACCGGGAACACGACCCACTCTAACACAGCGAGGAACCGAGAACACGACCCACTCTAACACAGCGAGAAACTGAGAACACGACCCACTCAAACACAGCGAGGAACGGAGAAAAAGACCCACTGTAACACAGCGTGAAACCGGGAACACGACCCACTGTAAAACAGCAAGGAACCGAGAATACGACCGACTCTAACACAGCGAGGAACTGAGAACACGACCCACTCGAACACAGCGAGGAACCGAGAACACGACCCACTGTAACACAGCGAGAAACCGAGAACACCACCTACTCTAACAAAGTGAGAAACCGAGAACACGACCCAATGTAACACAGCGAGACACCGAGAACACGACCCACTGTAACACAGCGACGAACAGAAAACACGACCCACTGTAACACAACAAGGAACGGAAAACACGACCCACTAACAACGCGACAAACCGAGAACACGACCCACTCTAACAAAGCGACAAACCGAGAACACGACCCACTGTAACACAGCGAGAAAGCGAGAACACGACCCACTGTAACACAGCGAGAAACCGAGAACACAACCCACTCTAACACAGCGAGAAACCAAGAACACGACCCACTCAACCAGCGAGGAACCGAGAACACGACCCACTGTAACACAGCGAGAAACAGAGAACACGACCCACTGTAACACAGCGAGAAAGCGAGAACACGACCCACTCTAACACAGCGAGAAACCGAGAACACGACACACTGTAACACAGCGAGAAACCGAGAACACGACCCACTCTAACACAATGAGAAACCGAGATCATGACCCACTCTAACACAGCGAGAAACCGAGAACATGACCCACTCTGACAGACTGAGAAACCAAGAACACGACACACTGTAACACAGCGAGAAACCGAGAACACGACACACTGTAACACAGCGAGAAACCGAGAACACGACACACTGTAACACAGCGAGAAACCGAGAACACGACACACTGTAACACAGCGAGAAACCGAGAACACGACACACTGTAACACAGCGAGAAACCGAGAACACGACATACTCTAACACAATGAGAAACCGAGATCATGACCCACTCTAACACAGCGAGAAACCGAGAACATGACCCACTCTGACAGAGGGAGAAACCAAGAACACGACCCACGCTAACACAGCGAGAAACCGAGAACACAACCCACTCTAACACAATGAGAAACCGAGATCATGACCCACTCTAACACAGCGAGAAACCAAGAACATGACCTACTCTAACAGAGCGAGAAAACGACCCACGCTAACACAGCGAGAAACCAAGAACACAACCCACTCAAACAATGCGATACACCGAGAACACGACCCACTCAAACAGCGAGGAACCGAGAACACAACCCACTCTAACATAGTGAGAAACCGAGAACACGACCCACTCGAACACAGCGAGAAACCGAGAACAGGACCCACTCAAACAGCGAAGAACCGAGAACACGACCCACTGTAACACAGCGAGAAACCAAGAACATGACCCACTCTAACACAGCGAAAAAACGAGAACATGACCCACACTAACTGCGAGATACCAAGAACACGACCAACTATAACAAAGCAAGCTACAGAGAACACGATCCACTGTAACACAGCGAGAAACGGAGAACATGACACACTCTAACACAGCGAGAAACCGAGAACACGACCCACTCGAACACAGCGAGAAACCGAGAACACGATCCAATCTAACACAGGGAGAAACCGAGAACACGGCCCACTCTAACACAGCGACAAACCGAGAACACAACCCACCCTAACACAGTGGGGAACGGAGAACACAACCCACTGTAACACAGCGAGGAACCGAGAACAAGACCCGCTGTAACACAGCGTGAAACAGGGAACACGCCCCACTGTAAAACAGCAAGGAACCGAGAACACGACCCACTCGAACACAGCGAGAAACCGAGAACACGACACACTGTAACACAGCGAGAAACCGAGAACACAACCACTCTAACACAATGAGAAACCGAGATCATGACCCACTCTAACACAGCGAGAAAACGAGAACATGATCCACTCTGACAGAGGGAGAAACCAAGAACACGACCCACGCTAACACAGCGAGAAACCGAGAACACAACCCACTCTAACACAATGAGAAACCGAGATCATGACCCACTCTAACACAGCGAGAAACCGAGAACATGACCTACTCTAACAGAGCGAGAAAACGACCCACGCTAACACAGCGAGAAACCAAGAACACAACCCACTCGAACAATGCGATACACCGAGAACACGACCCACTCAAACAGCGAAGAACCGAGAACACAACCCACTCTAACATAGTGAGAAACCGAGAACACGACCCACTCTAACACAGCGAGAAATCGAGAACACGACCCACTCAAACAGCGAAGAACCGAGAACACGACCCACTGTAACACAGCGAGAAACCAATGAACATGACCCACTCTAACACAGCGAAAAAACGAGAACATGACCCACACTAACCGCGAGAAACCGAGAACACGACCAACTATAACAAAGCAAGCTACAGAGAACACGATCCACTGTAACACAGCGAGAAACGGAGGACATGACACACTCTAACACAGCGAGAAACCGAGAACACGACCCACTCTAACACAGCGAGAAACCGAGAACACTATCCAATCTAACACAGGGAGAAACCGAGAACACGACCCACTCTAACACAGCAATAAACCGAGAACACGACCCACTCTAACACAGCGAGGAACCGAGAACACGACTCACTGTAACACAGCGAGAAACAGAGAACACGACCCACTCTAACACAGAGAGAAACCGAGAACACGACCCACTGTAACAGAGCGAGAAACCGAGAACACGACCCAATGTAACACAGCGACGAATGGAGAACACGACCCAATGTAACACAGCGAGAAACCGAGAAAATGACCCACTGTAACACAGAGATAAAGCAAGAACACGACCCACTGCAACACAGCAAGGAACGGAAAACACGACCCACTCGAACACAGTGACAAACCGAGAAGACAACCCACTCTAACACAGCGACAAACCAAGAACACAACCCTCTCTAACACAGTGGGGAACGGAGAACACGACCAGCTGTAACACAGCGAGGAACCGAGAAAAAGACCCACTGTAACACAGCGTGAAACCGGGAACACGACCCACTGTAAAACAGCAAGGAACCGAGAACATGACCCACTGTAACACAGCGTGAAACCGGGAACACGACCCACTGTAAAACAGCAAGGAACCGAGAATACGAACCACTCTAACACAGCTAGAAACCGAGAACACGACCCACTCTAACACACCGAGAAACCGAGAACACGACCCACTCTAACACAGCGAGGAACCGAGAACACGACCGACTCTAACACAGCGAGAAACTGAGAACACGACCCACTCAAACACAGCGAGGAACCGAGAACACGACCCATTGTAACACAGCGAGAAACCGAGAACACCACCTACTCTAACACAGTGGGAAACCGAGAACACGAACCAATGTAACACAGCGAGACACCGAGAACACGAACCACTGTAACACAGCGACGAATGGAGAACACGACCCACTCGAACACAACAAGGAGCGGAAAACACGACCCACTCTAACAACGCGACAAACCGAGAACACGATCCACTCGAACAAAGCGACAAACCGAGAACACGACCCACTGTAACACAGCGAGAAAGCGAGAACACGACCCACTGTAACACAGCGAGAAACCGAGAACACGACCCACTCGAACACAGCGAGAAACCGAGAACACGACCCACTGTAACACAGTGAGAAACCGAGAACACAACCCACTCTAACACAGCGAGAAACCAAGAACACGACACACTCAACCAGCGAGGTACCGAGAACACGACCCACTGTAACACAGCGAGAAACCGAGAACACGACCAACTATAACAAAGCAAGATACCGAGAACACGACCCACTGTAACACAGCGAGAAACCGAGAACACGACCAACTATAACAAAGCAAGATACCGAGAACACGACCCACTGTAACACAGCTAGAAACCGAGAACACGACCCACTCTAAAGCAGCGAGAAACCGAGAACACGACCCACTGTAACACAGCTAGAAACCGAGAACACGACCCACTCTAACACACCGACAAACCGAGAACACAACCCACTCTAACACAGTGAGGAACCGAGAACACGACCGACTCTAACACAGCGAGAAACCGAGAACACGACCCACTCGAGCACAGCGAGGAACCGAGAACATGACCCACTGTAACACAGCGAGAAACCGAGAACACCACCTACTCTAACACAGTGAGAAACCGAGAACACGACCCAATGTAACACAGCGAGACACCGAGAACACGACCCACTGTAACACAGCGACGAATGGAGAACACGACCCACTGTAACACAACAAGGAACGGAAAACACGACCCACTGTAACACAACAAGGAACGGAAAACACGACCCACTCTAACAACGCGACAAACCGAGAACACGACCCACTCTAACAAAGCTACAAACCGAGAACACGACCCACAGTAAAACAGCAACAAACCGAGAGCACGGCCCCCTCTAACACAGCGAGAAACCGAGAACACGAACCACTCGAACACAGCGAGAAACCGCGAACACGACCCACTCTAACACAGCGAGGAACCGAGAACACGAGCGACTCTAACACAGCGAGAAACTGAGAACACGACCCACTCGAACACAGCGAGGAACCGAGAACACGACCCATTGTAACACAGCGAGAAACCAAGAACACCACCTACTCTAACACAGTGAGAAACTGAGAATACGAACCAATGTAACACAGCGAGACACCGAGAACACGACCCACTGTAACACAGCGACGAATGGAGAACACGACCCACTCGAACACAACAAGGAGCGGAAAACACGACCCACTCTAACAACGCGACAAACCGAGAACACGACCCACTCTAACAAAGCGACAAACCGAGAACACGACCCACTGTAACACAGCGAGAAAGCGAGAACACGACCCACTGTAACACAGCGAGAAACCAAGAACACGACCCACTCGAACACAGCGAGAAACCGAGAACACGACCCACTGTAACACAGCGAGAAACCGAGAACACAACCCACTCTAACACAGCGAGAAACCAAGAACACGACCCACTCAACCAGCGAGGAACCAAGAACACGACCCACTGTAACACAGCGAGAAACCGAGAACACGACCAACTATAACAAAGCAAGATACCGAGAACACGACCCACTGTAACACAGCGAGAAACCGAGAACACGACCCACTCGAACACAGCTAGAAACCGAGAACACGACCCACTCTAAAGCAGCGAGAAACCGAGAACACGACCCACCGTAACACAGCTAGAAACCGAGAACACGACCCACTCTAACACACCGAGAAACCGAGAACACGACCCACTCTAACACACCGAGAAACCGAGAACACGACCCACTCTAACACAGCGAGGAACCGAGAACACGAGCGACTCTAACACAGCGAGAAACCGAGAACACGACCCACTCGAGCACAGCGAGGAACCGAGAACATGACCCACTGTAACACAGCGAGAAACCGAGAACACCACCTACTCTAACACAGTGAGAAACCGAGAACACGACCCAATGTAACACAGCGAGACACCGAGAACACGACCCACTGTAACACAGCAACGAATGGAGAACACGACCCACTGTAACACAACAAGGAACGGAAAACACGACCCACTCTAACAACGCGACAAACCGAGAACACGACCCACTCTAACAAAGCGACAAACGAGAACACGACCCACTGTAAAACAGCAACAAACCGAGAGCACGGCCCCCTCTAACACAGCGAGAAACCGAGAACACGAACCACTCGAACACAGCGAGAAACCGAGAACACGACCCACCCTAACACAGTGGGGAACGGAGAACACAACCCACTGTAACACAGCGAGGAACCGAGAACAAGACCCACTGTAACACAGCGTGAAACCGGGAACACGTCCCACTATAAAACAGCAAGGAACCGAGAACACGACCCACTCTAACACAGCGAGAAACCGAGAACACGACACACTGTAACACAGCGAGAAACCGAGAACACAACCCACTCTAACACAATGAGAAACCGAGATCATGACCCACTCTAACACAGCGAGAAAACGAGAACATGACCCACTCTGACAGAGGGAGAAACCAAGAACACGACCCACGCTAACACAGCGAGAAACCGAGAACACAACCCACTCTAACACAATGAGAAACCGAGATCATGACCCACTCTAACACAGCGAGAAACCGAGAACATGACCTACTCTAACAGAGCGAGAAAACGACCCACGCTAACACAGCGAGAAACCAAGAACACAACCCACTCGAACAATGCGATACACCGAGAACACGACCCACTCAAACAGCGAAGAACCGAGAACACAACCCACTCTAACATAGTGAGAAACCGAGAACACGACCCACTCTAACACAGCGAGAAATCGAGAACACGACCCACTCAAACAGCGAAGAACCGAGAACACGACCCACTGTAACACAGCGAGAAACCAATGAACATGACCCACTCTAACACAGCGAAAAAACGAGAACATGACCCACACTAACCGCGAGAAACCGAGAACACGACCAACTGTAACAAAGCAAGCTACAGAGAACACGATCCACTGTAACACAGCGAGAAACGGAGGACATGACACACTCTAACACAGCGAGAAACCGAGAACACGACCCACTCTAACACAGCGAGAAACCGAGAACACTATCCAATCTAACACAGGGAGAAACCGAGAACACGACCCACTCTAACACAGCAATAAACCAAGAACACGACCGATTCTAACACAGCGAGAATACGAGAACACGACCCACTCTAACACAGCGAGGAACCGAGAACACGACTCACTGTAACACAGCGAGAAACAGAGAACACGACCCACTCTAACACAGAGAGAAACCGAGAACACGACCCACTGTAACAGAGCGAGAAACCGAGAACACGACCCTCTCTAACACAGCGAGGAACGGAGAACACGACCAGCTGTAACACAGCGAGGAACCGAGAAAAAGACCCACTGTAACACAGCGTGAAACCGGGAACACGACCCACTGTAAAACAGCAAGGAACCGAGAACACGACCCACTGTAACACAGCGTGAAACCGGGAACACGACCCACTGTAAAACAGCAAGGAACCGAGAACACGACCCACTCTAACACAGCGAGAAACCGAGAACACGACCCACTGTAACAGAGCGAGAAACCGAGAACACGACCCAATGTAACACAGCGACGAATGGAGAACACGACCCAATGTAACACAGCGAGAAACCGAGAACATGACCCACTGTAACACAGAGAAAAAGCGAGAACACGACCCACTGCAACACAGCAAGGAACGGTAAACACGACCCACTCTAACACAGCGACAAACCGCGAAGACAACCCACTCTAACACAGCGACAAACCAAGAACACAACCCTCTCTAACACAGTGGGGAACGGAGAACACGACCCACGGTAACACAGCGAGGAACCGAGAACAAGACCCACTGTAACACAGCGTGAAACCGGGAACACGACCCACTGTAAAACAGCAAGGAACCGAGAACACGACCCACTGTAACACAGCGAGGAACCGAGAACACGACCCACTGTAACACAGCGAGAAACCGAGAACACGACCCACTCTAACACAGCGAGGAACCGAGACCACGACCCACTCTAACACAGCGAGAAACCGAGAACACGACCCACTCAAACACAGCGAGGAACCGAGAACACGACCCATTGTAACACAGCGAGAAACCGAGAACACCACCTACTCTAACACAGTGGGAAACCGAGAACACGACCCAATGTAACACAGCGAGACACCGAGAACACGACCCACTGTAACACAGCGACGAATGGAGAACACGACCCACTCGAACACAACAAGGAGCGGAAAACACGACCCACTCTAACAACGCGACAAACCGAGAACACGACCCACTCTAACAAAGCGACAAACCGAGAACACGACCCAATGTAACACAGCGAGAAAGCGAGAACACGACCCACTGTAACACAGCGAGAAACCGAGAACACAACCCACTCTAACACAGCGAGAAACCAAGAACACGACACACTCAACCAGCGAGGAACCGAGAACACGACCCACTGTAACACAGCGAGAAACCGAGAACACGACCAACTATAACAAAGCGAGATACCGAGAACACGACCCACTGTAACACAGCGAGAAACCGAGAACACGAACCACTGTAACACAGCTAGAAACCGAGAACACGACCCACTCTAAAGCAGCGAGAAACCGAGAACACGACCCACTGTAACACAGCTAGAAACCGAGAACACGACCCACTCTAACACACCGAGAAACCGAGAACACGACCCACTCTAACACAGCGAGGAACCGAGAACACGAGCGACTCTAACACAGCGAGAAACCGAGAACACGACCCACTCGAGCACAGCGAGGAACCGAGAACATGACCCACTGTAACACAGCGAGAAACCGAGAACACCACCTACTCTAACACAGTGAGAAACCGAGAACACGACCCAATGTAACACAGCGAGACACCGAGAACACGACCCACTGTAACACAGCGACGAATGGAGAACACGACCCACTGTAACACAACAAGGAACGGAAAACATGACCCACTCTAACAACGCGACAAACCGAGAACACGACCCACTCTAACAAAGCGACAAACCGAGAACACGATCCACTGTAAAACAGCAACAAACCGAGAGCACGGCCCCCTCTAACACAGCGAGAAACCGAGAACACGAACCACTCGAACACAGCGAGAAACCGAGAACACGACCCACTCGAACACAGCGAGAAACCGAGAACACGACCCACTGTAACACAGCGAGAAACCGAGAACACAACCCACTCTAACACAGCGAGAAACCAAGAACACGACCCACTCTAACACAGCGAGAAACCAAGAACACGACCCACTCAACCAGCGAGGAACCGAGAACACGACCCACTGTAACACAGCGAGAAACCGAGAACACGACCAACTATAACAAAGCAAGATACCGAGAACACGACCCACTGTAACACAGCGAGAAACTGAGCACACGACCCACTCGAACACAGCTAGAAACCGAGAACACGACCCACTGTAAAGCAGCGAGAAACCGAGAACACGACCCACCGTAACACAGCTAGAAACCGAGAACACGACCCACTCTAACACACCGAGAAACCGAGAACACGACCCACTCTAACACAGCGAGGAACCGAGAACACGACCCACTCTAACACAGCGAGAAACCGAGAACACGACCCACTCGAGCACAGCGAGGAACCGAGAACATGACCCACTGTAACACAGCGAGAAACCGAGAACACCACCAACTCTAACACAGTGAGAAACCGAGAACACGACCCAATGTAACACAGCGAGACACCGAGAACACGACCCACTGTAACACAGCAACGAATGGAGAACACGACCCACTGTAACACAACAAGGAACGGAAAACACGACCCACTCTAACAACGCGACAAACCGAGAACACGACCCACTCTAACAAAGCGACAAACCGAGAACATGACCCACTGTAAAACAGCAACAAACCGAGAGCACGGCCCCCTCTAACACAGCGAGAAACCGAGAACACGAACCACTCGAACACAGCGAGAAACCGAGAACACGACCCACTCGAACACAGCGAGAAAGCGAGAACACGGCCCACTCTAACACAGCGAGAAAACGAGAACACGACCCACTCTAACACAGCGAGAAACCGAGAACACGACCCAATGTAACACAGCGACGAACGGAGAACACGACCCAATGTAACACAGCGAGAAACTGAGAACATGACCCACTGTAACAGAGCGAGTAAGCGAGACCACGACCCACTGCAACACAGAAAGGAACGAAAAACAGGACCCACTCGAACACAGCGAGAAATCGAGAACACGACCCACTCAAACAGCGAAGAACCGAGAACACGACCCACTGTAACACAGCGAGAAACCAAGAACATGACCCACTCTAACACAGCGAAAAAACGAGAACATGACCCACACTAACTGCGAGATACCAAGAACACGACCAACTATAACAAAGCAAGCTACAGAGAACACGATCCACTGTAACACAGCGAGAAACGGAGGACATGACACACTCTAAAACAGCGAGAAACCGAGAACACGACCCACTCTAACACAGCGAGAAACCGAGAACACTATCCAATCTAACACAGGGAGAAACCGAGAACACGACCCACTCTAACACAGCAATAAACCAAGAACACGACCGATTCTAACACAGCGAGAATCCGAGAACACGACCCACTCTAACACAGCGAGGAACCGAGAACACGACTCACTGTAACACAGCGAGAAACCGAGAACACGACCCACTGTAACAGAGCGAGAAACCGAGAACACGACCCACTGTAACAGAGCGAGAAACCGAGAACACGACCCAATGTAACACAGCGAGAAACCGAGAAAATGACCCACTGTAACACAGAGATAAAGCAAGAACACGACCCACTGCAACACAGCAAGGAACGGAAAACACGACCCACTCGAACACAGTGACAAACCGAGAAGACAACCCACTCTAACACAGCGACAAACCAAGAACACAACCCTCTCTAACACAGTGGGGAACGGAGAACACGACCCACGGTAACACAGCGAGGAACCGAGAACAAGACCCACTGTAACACAGCGTGAAACCGGGAACACGACCCACTGTAAAACAGCAAGGAACCGAGAATACGAACCACTCTAACACAGCGAGGAACCGAGAACACGACCCACTCTAACACACCGAGAAACCGAGAACACGACCCACTCTAACACAGCGAGGAACCGAGAACACGACCCACTCTAACACACCGAGAAACTGAGAACACGACCCACTCTAACACACCGAGAAACCGAGAACACGACCCACTCTAACACAGCGAGGAACCGAGAACACGACCGACTATAACACAGCGAAAAACTGAGAACACGACCCACTCAAACACAGCGAGGAACCGAGAACACGACCCATTGTAACACAGCGAGAAACCGAGAACACCACCTACTCTAACACAGTGGGAAACCGAGAACACGACCCAATGTAACACAGCGAGACACCGAGAACACGACCCACTGTAACACAGCGACGAATGGAGAACACAACCCACTCGAACACAACAAGGAGCGGAAAACACGACCCACTCTAACAACGCGACAAACCGAGAACACGACCCACTCTAACAAAGCGACAAACCGAGAACACGACCCACTGTAACACAGCGAGAAAGCGAGAACACGACCCACTGTAACACAGCGAGAAACCGAGAACACGACCCACTCGAACACAGCGAGAAACCGAGAACACGACCCACTCGAACACAGCGAGAAACCGAGAACACAACCCACTCTAACACAGCGAGAAACCAAGAACACGACCCACTCAACCAGCGAGGAACCGAGAACGCGACCCACTGTAACACAGCGAGAAACCGAGAGCATGACCAACTATAACAAAGCAAGATACCGAGAACACGACCCACTGTAACACAGCGAGAAACCGAGAACACGACCCACTGTAACACAGCTAGAAACCGAGAACACGACCCACTCTAAAGCAGCGAGAAACCGAGAACACGACCCACCGTAACACAGCTAGAAACCGAGAACACGACCCACTCTAACACACCGAGAAACCGAGAACACGACCCACTCTAACACAGCGAGGAACCGAGAACACGAGCGACTCTAACACAGCGAGAAACCGAGAACACGACCCACTCGAGCACAGCGAGGAACCGAGAACATGACCCACTGTAACACAGCGAGAAACCGAGAACACCACCTACTCTAACACAGTGAGAAACCGAGAACACGACCCAATGTAACACAGCGAGACACCGAGAACACGACCCACTGTAACACAGCAACGAATGGAGAACACGACCCACTGTAACACAACAAGGAACGGAAAAAAGGACCCACTCTAACAACGCGACAAACCGAGAACACGACCCACTCTAACAAAGCGACAAACCGAGAACATGACCCACTGTAAAACAGCAACAAACCGAGAGCACGGCCCCCTCTAACACAGCGAGAAACCGAGAACACGAACCACTCGAACACAGCTAGAAACCGAGAACACGACCCACTCGAACACAGCGAGAAAGCGAGAACACGGCCCACTCTAACACAGCGAGAAAACGAGAACACGACCCACTCTAACACAGCGAGAAACCGAGAACACGACCCAATGTAACACAGCGACGAACGGAGAACACGACCCAATGTAACACAGCGAGAAACTGAGAACATGACCCACTGTAACAGAGCGAGTAAGCGAGACCACGACCCACTGCAACACAGCAAGGAACGAAAAACAGGACCCACTCGAACACAGCGACAAACCGAGAACACGACCCACTCAAACAGCGAAGAACCGAGAACACGACTCACTGTAACACAGCGAGAAACCGAGAACACGACCCACTGTAACAGAGCGAGAAACCGAGAACACGACCCACTGTAACAGAGCGAGAAACCGAGAACACGACCCAATGTAACACAGCGAGAAACCGAGAAAATGACCCACTGTAACACAGAGATAAAGCAAGAACACGACCCACTGCAACACAGCAAGGAACGGAAAACACGACCCACTCGAACACAGTGACAAACCGAGAAGACAACCCACTCTAACACAGCGACAAACCAAGAACACAACCCTCTCTAACACAGTGGGGAACGGAGAACACGACCCACGGTAACACAGCGAGGAACCGAGAACAAGACCCACTGTAACACAGCGTGAAACCGGGAACACGACCCACTGTAAAACAGCAAGGAACCGAGAACACGACCCACTGTAAAACAGCGAGGAACCAAGAACACGACCAGCTGTAACACAGCGAGGAACGGAGAACAAGACCCACTGTAACACAGCGTGAAACCGGGAACACGACCCACTGTAAAACAGCAAGGAACCGAGAATACGAACCACTCTAACACAGCGAGGAACCGAGAACACGACCCACTCTAACACACCGAGAAACCGAGAACACGACCCACTCTAACACAGCGAGGAACCGAGAACACGACCCACTCTAACACACCGAGAAACCGAGAACACGACCCACTCTAACACACCGAGAAACCGAGAACACGACCCACTCTAACACAGCGAGGAACCGAGAACACGACCGACTATAACACAGCGAAAAACTGAGAACACGACCCACTCAAACACAGCGAGGAACCGAGAACACGACCCATTGTAACACAGCGAGAAACCGAGAACACCACCTACTCTAACACAGTGGGAAACCGAGAACACGACCCAATGTAACACAGCGAGACACCGAGAACACGACCCACTGTAACACAGCGACGAATGGAGAACACAACCCACTCGAACACAACAAGGAGCGGAAAACACGACCCACTCTAACAACGCGACAAACCGAGAACACGACCCACTCTAACAAAGCGACAAACCGAGAACACGACCCACTGTAACACAGTGAGAAAGCGAGAACACGACCCACTGTAACACAGCGAGAAACCGAGAACACGACCCACTCGAACACAGCGAGAAACCGAGAACACGACCCACTGTAACACAGCGAGAAACCGAGAACACAACCCACTCTAACACAGCGAGAAACCAAGAACACGACCCACTCAACCAGCGAGGAACCGAGAACGCGACCCACTGTAACACAGCGAGAAACCGAGAGCATGACCAACTATAACAAAGCAAGATACCGAGAACACGACCCACTGTAACACAGCGAGAAACCGAGAACACGACCCACTGTAACACAGCTAGAAACCGAGAACACGACCCACTCTAAAGCAGCGAGAAACCGAGAACACGACCCACCGTAACACAGCTAGAAACCGAGAACACGACCCACTCTAACACACCGAGAAACCGAGAACACGACCCACTCTAACACAGCGAGGAACCGAGAACACGAGCGACTCTAACACAGCGAGAAACCGAGAACACGACCCACTCGAGCACAGCGAGGAACCGAGAACATGACCCACTGTAACACAGCGAGAAACCGAGAACACCACCTACTCTAACACAGTGAGAAACCGAGAACACGACCCAATGTAACACAGCGAGACACCGAGAACACGACCCACTGTAACACAGCAACGAATGGAGAACACGACCCACTGTAACACAACAAGGAACGGAAAAAAGGACCCACTCTAACAACGCGACAAACCGAGAACACGACCCACTCTAACAAAGCGACAAACCGAGAACATGACCCACTGTAAAACAGCAACAAACCGAGAGCACGGCCCCCTCTAACACAGCGAGAAACCGAGAACACGAACCACTCGAACACAGCTAGAAACCGAGAACACGACCCACTGTAACACAGCGAGAAAGCGAGAACACGGCCCACTCTAACACAGCGAGAAAACGAGAACACGACCCACTCTAACACAGCGAGAAACCGAGAACACGACCCAATGTAACACAGCGACGAACGGAGAACACGACCCAATGTAACACAGCGAGAAACTGAGAACATGACCCACTGTAACAGAGCGAGTAAGCGAGACCACGACCCACTGCAACACAGCAAGGAACGAAAAACAGGACCCACTCGAACACAGCGACAAACCGAGAACACGACCCACTCAAACAGCGAAGAACCGAGAACACGACCCACTGTAACACAGCGAGAAAACAAGAACATGACCCACTCTAACACAGCGAAAAAACGAGAACATGACCCACACTAACTGCGAGATACCAAGAACACGACCAACTATAACAAAGCAAGCTACAGAGAACACGACCCACTGTAACACAGCGAGAAACGGAGGACATGACACACTCTAACACAGCGAGAAACCGAGAACACGACCCACTCGAACACAGCGAGAAACCGAGAACACGATCCAATCTAACACAGGGAGAAACCGAGAACACGGCCCACTCTAACACAGTGACAAACCGAGAACACAACCCACCCGAACACAGTGGGGAACGGAGAACACAACCCACTGTAACACAGCGAGGAACCGAGAACAAGACCCGCTGTAACACAGCGTGAAACAGGGAACACGACCCACTGTAACACAGCGGGAAACCGAGAACACGACCCACTCTAACACAGCGAGAAACCGAGAACACGACACACTGTAACACAGCGAGAAACCGAGAACACAACCCACTCTAACACAATGAGAAACCGAGATCATGACCCACTCTAACACAGCGAGGAAAACGAGAACATGACCCACTCTGACAGAGGGAGAAACCAAGAACACGACCCACGCTAACACAGCGAGAAACCGAGAACACAACCCACTCTAACACAATGAGAAACCGAGATCATGACCCACTCTAACACAGCGAGAAACCGAGAACATGACCTACTCTAACAGAGCGAGAAAACGACCCACGCTAACACAGCGAGAAACCAAGAACACAACCCACTCGAACAATGCGATACACCGAGAACACGACCCACTCAAACAGCGAAGAACCGAGAACACAACCCACTCTAACATAGTGAGAAACCGAGAACACGACCCAATGTAACACAGCGAGACACCGAGAACACGACCCACTGTAACACAGCAACGAATGGAGAACACGACCCACTGTAACACAACAAGGAACGGAAAACACGACCCACTCTAACAACGCGACAAACCGAGAACACGACCCACTCTAACAAAGCGACAAACCGAGAACATGACCCACTGTAAAACAGCAACAAACCGAGAGCACGGCCCCCTCTAACACAGCGAGAAACCGAGAACACGAACCACTCGAACACAGCTAGAAACCGAGAACACGACCCACTGTAACACAGCGAGAAAGCGAGAACACGGCCCACTCTAACACAGCGAGAAAACGAGAACACGACCCACTCTAACACAGCGAGAAACCGAGAACACGACCCAATGTAACACAGCGACGAACGGAGAACACGACCCAATGTAACACAGCGAGAAACTGAGAACATGACCCACTGTAACAGAGCGAGTAAGCGAGACCACGACCCACTGCAACACAGCAAGGAACGAAAAACAGGACCCACTCGAACACAGCGACAAACCGAGAACATGACCCACTCAAACAGCGAAGAACCGAGAACACGACCCACTGTAACACAGCGAGAAAACAAGAACATGACCCACTCTAACACAGCGAAAAAACGAGAACATGACCCACACTAACTGCGAGATACCAAGAACACGACCAACTATAACAAAGCAAGCTACAGAGAACACGATCCACTGTAACACAGCGAGAAACGGAGGACATGACACACTCTAACACAGCGAGAAACCGAGAACACGACCCACTCGAACACAGCGAGAAACCGAGAACACGATCCAATCTAACACAGGGAGAAACCGAGAACACGGCCCACTCTAACACAGGGAGAAACCGAGAACACAACCCACCCGAACACAGTGGGGAACGGAGAACACAACCCACTGTAACACAGCGAGGAACCGAGAACAAGACCCGCTGTAACACAGCGTGAAACAGGGAACACGACCCACTGTAACACAGCGGGAAACCGAGAACACGACCCACTCTAACACAGCGAGAAACCGAGAACACGACACACTGTAACACAGCGAGAAACCGAGAACACAACCCACTCTAACACAATGAGAAACCGAGATCATGACCCACTCTAACACAGCGAGAAAACGAGAACATGACCCACTCTGACAGAGGAAGAAACCAAGAACACGACCCACGCTAACACAGCGAGAAACCGAGAACACAACCCACTCTAACACAATGAGAAACCGAGATCATGACCCACTCTAACACAGCGAGAAACCGAGAACATGACCTACTCTAACAGAGCGAGAAAACGACCCACGCTAACACAGCGAGAAACCAAGAACACAACCCACTCGAACAATGCGATACACCGAGAACACGACCCACTCAAACAGCGAAGAACCGAGAACACAACCCACTCTAACATAGTGAGAAACCGAGAACACGACCCACTCTAACACAGCGAGAAATCGAGAACACGACCCACTCAAACAGCGAAGAACCGAGAACACGACCCACTGTAACACAGCGAGAAACCAATGAACATGACCCACTCTAACACAGCGAAAAAACGAGAACATGACCCACACTAACCGCGAGAAACCGAGAACACGACCAACTGTAACAAAGCAAGCTACAGAGAACACGATCCACTGTAACACAGCGAGAAACGGAGGACATGACACACTCTAACACAGCGAGAAACCGAGAACACGACCCACTCTAACACAGCGAGAAACCGAGAACACTATCCAATCTAACACAGGGAGAAACCGAGAACACGACCCACTCTAACACAGCAATAAACCAAGAACACGACCGATTCTAACACAGCGAGAATACGAGAACACGACCCACTCTAACACAGCGAGGAACCGAGAACACGACTCACTGTAACACAGCGAGAAACAGAGAACACGACCCACTCTAACACAGAGAGAAACCGAGAACACGACCCACTGTAACAGAGCGAGAAACCGAGAACACGACCCAATGTAACACAGCGACGAATGGAGAACACGACCCAATGTAACACAGCGAGAAACCGAGAAAATGACCCACTGTAACACAGAGATAAAGCAAGAACACGACCCACTGCAACACAGCAAGGAACGGAAAACACGACCCACTCGAACACAGTGACAAACCGAGAAGACAACCCACTCTAACACAGCGACAAACCAAGAACACAACCCTCTCTAACACAGCGAGGAACGGAGAACAAGACCCACTGTAACACAGCGTGAAACCGGGAACACGACCCACTCTAACACAGCGAGGAACCGAGAACACGACCCACTCTAACACAGCGAGAAACTGAGAACACGACCCACTCAAACACAGCGAGGAACGGAGAAAAAGACCCACTGTAACACAGCGTGAAACCGGGAACACGACCCACTGTAAAACAGCAAGGAACCGAGAATACGAACCACTCTAACACAGCGAGAAACCGAGAACACGACCCACTCTAACAACGCGACAAACCGAGAACACGACCCACTCTAACAAAGCGACAAACCGAGAACACGACCCAATGTAACACAGCGAGAAAGCGAGAACACGACCCACTGTAACACAGCGAGAAACCGAGAACACAACCCACTCTAACACAGCGAGAAACCAAGAACACGACACACTCAACCAGCGAGGAACCGAGAACACGACCCACTGTAACACAGCGAGAAACCGAGAACACGACCAACTATAACAAAGCGAGATACCGAGAACACGACCCACTGTAACACAGCGAGAAACCGAGAACACGACCCACTGTAACACAGCTAGAAACCGAGAACACGACCCACTCTAAAGCAGCGAGAAACCGAGAACACGACCCACTGTAACACAGCTAGAAACCGAGAACACGACCCACTCTAACACACCGAGAAACCGAGAACACGACCCACTCTAACACAGCGAGGAACCGAGAACACGAGCGACTCTAACACAGCGAGAAACCGAGAACACGACCCACTCGAGCACAGCGAGGAACCGAGAACATGACCCACTGTAACACAGCGAGAAACCGAGAACACCACCTACTCTAACACAGTGAGAAACCGAGAACACGACCCAAGGTAACACAGCGAGACACCGAGAACACGACCCACTGTAACACAGCGACGAATGGAGAACACGACCCACTGTAACACAACAAGGAACGGAAAACACGACCCACTCTAACAACGCGACAAACCGAGAACACGACCCACTCTAACAAAGCGACAAACCGAGAACACGACCCACTGTAAAACAGCAACAAACCGAGAGCACGGCCCCCTCTAACACAGCGAGAAACCGAGAACACGAACCACTCGAACACAGCGAGAAACCGAGAACACGACCCACTCGAACACAGCGAGAAACCGAGAACACGACCCACTGTAACACAGCGAGAAACCGAGAACACAACCCACTCTAACACAGCGAGAAACCAAGAACACGACCCACTCTAACACAGCGAGAAACCAAGAACACGACCCACTCAACCAGCGAGGAACCGAGAACACGACCCACTGTAACACAGCGAGAAACCGAGAACACGACCAACTATAACAAAGCAAGATACCGAGAACACGACCCACTGTAACACAGCGAGAAACTGAGCACACGACCCACTCGAACACAGCTAGAAACCGAGAACACGACCCACTGTAAAGCAGCGAGAAACCGAGAACACGACCCACCGTAACACAGCTAGAAACCGAGAACACGACCCACTCTAACACACCGAGAAACCGAGAACACGACCCACTCTAACACAGCGAGGAACCGAGAACACGAGCGACTCTAACACAGCGAGAAACCGAGAACACGACCCACTCGAGCACAGCGAGGAACCGAGAACATGACCCACTGTAACACAGCGAGAAACCGAGAACACCACCTACTCTAACACAGTGAGAAACCGAGAACACGACCCAATGTAACACAGCGAGACACCGAGAACACGACCCACTCTAACACAGCGAGGAACCGAGAACACGAGCGACTCTAACACAGCGAGAAACCGAGAACACGACCCACTCGAGCACAGCGAGGAACCGAGAACATGACCCACTGTAACACAGCGAGAAACCGAGAACACCACCTACTCTAACACAGTGAGAAACCGAGAACACGACCCAATGTAACACAGCGAGACACCGAGAACACGACCCACTGTAACACAGCAACGAATGGAGAACACGACCCACTGTAACACAACAAGGAACGGAAAACACGACCCACTCTAACAACGCGACAAACCGAGAACACGACCCACTCTAACAAAGCGACAAACCGAGAACATGACCCACTGTAAAACAGCAACAAACCGAGAGCACGGCCCCCTCTAACACAGCGAGAAACCGAGAACACGAACCACTCGAACACAGCTAGAAACCGAGAACACGACCCACTGTAACACAGCGAGAAAGCGAGAACACGGCCCACTCTAACACAGCGAGAAAACGAGAACAAGACCCACTCTAACACAGCGAGAAACCGAGAACACGACCCAATGTAACACAGCGACGAACGGAGAACACGACCCAATGTAACACAGCGAGAAACTGAGAACATGACCCACTGTAACAGAGCGAGTAAGCGAGACCACGACCCACTGCAACACAGCAAGGAACGAAAAACAGGACCCACTCGAACACAGCGACAAACCGAGAACACGACCCACTCAAACAGCGAAGAACCGAGAACACGACCCACTGTAACACAGCGAGAAAACAAGAACATGACCCACTCTAACACAGCGAAAAAACGAGAACATGACCCACACTAACTGCGAGATACCAAGAACACGACCAACTATAACAAAGCAAGCTACAGAGAACACGATCCACTGTAACACAGCGAGAAACGGAGGACATGACACACTCTAACACAGCGAGAAACCGAGAACACGACCCACTCGAACACAGCGAGAAACCGAGAACACGATCCAATCTAACACAGGGAGAAACCGAGAACACGGCCCACTCTAACACAGTGACAAACCGAGAACACAACCCACCCGAACACAGTGGGGAACGGAGAACACAACCCACTGTAACACAGCGAGGAACCGAGAACAAGACCCGCTGTAACACAGCGTGAAACAGGGAACACGTCCCACTGTAAAACAGCAAGGAACCGAGAACAAGGCCCACTCTAACACAGCGAGAAACCGAGAACACGACCCACTGTAACACAGCGGGAAACCGAGAACACGACTCACTGTAACACAGCGAGAAACCGAGAACACGACACACTGTAACACAGCGAGAAACCGAGAACACGACCCACTGTAACACAGCGAGGAACCGAGAACAAGACCCGCTGTAACACAGCGTGAAACAGGGAACACGACCCACTGTAACACAGCGGGAAACCGAGAACACGACCCACTCTAACACAGCGAGAAACCGAGAACACGACACACTGTAACACAGCGAGAAACCGAGAACACAACCCACTCTAACACAATGAGAAACCGAGATCATGACCCACTCTAACACAGCGAGAAAACGAGAACATGACCCACTCTGACAGAGGGAGAAACCAAGAACACGACCCACGCTAACACAGCGAGAAACCGAGAACACAACCCACTCTAACACAATGAGAAACCGAGATCATGACCCACTCTAACACAGCGAGAAACCGAGAACATGACCTACTCTAACAGAGCGAGAAAACGACCCACGCTAACACAGCGAGAAACCAAGAACACAACCCACTCGAACAATGCGATACACCGAGAACACGACCCACTCAAACAGCGAAGAACCGAGAACACAACCCACTCTAACATAGTGAGAAACCGAGAACACGACCCACTCTAACACAGCGAGAAATCGAGAACACGACCCACTCAAACAGCGAAGAACCGAGAACACGACCCACTGTAACACAGCGAGAAACCAATGAACATGACCCACTCTAACACAGCGAAAAAACGAGAACATGACCCACACTAACCGCGAGAAACCGAGAACACGACCAACTGTAACAAAGCAAGCTACAGAGAACACGATCCACTGTAACACAGCGAGAAACGGAGGACATGACACACTCTAACACAGCGAGAAACCGAGAACACGACCCACTCTAACACAGCGAGAAACCGAGAACACTATCCAATCTAACACAGGGAGAAACCGAGAACACGACCCACTCTAACACAGCAATAAACCAAGAACACGACCGATTCTAACACAGCGAGAATACGAGAACACGACCCACTCTAACACAGCGAGGAACCGAGAACACGACTCACTGTAACACAGCGAGAAACAGAGAACACGACCCACTCTAACACAGAGAGAAACCGAGAACACGACCCACTGTAACAGAGCGAGAAACCGAGAACACGACCCAATGTAACACAGCGACGAATGGAGAACACGACCCAATGTAACACAGCGAGAAACCGAGAAAATGACCCACTGTAACACAGAGATAAAGCAAGAACACGACCCACTGCAACACAGCAAGGAACGGAAAACACGACCCACTCGAACACAGTGACAAACCGAGAAGACAACCCACTCTAACACAGCGACAAACCAAGAACACAACCCTCTCTAACACAGCGAGGAACGGAGAACAAGACCCACTGTAACACAGCGTGAAACCGGGAACACGACCCACTCTAACACAGCGAGGAACCGAGAACACGACCCACTCTAACACAGCGAGAAACTGAGAACACGACCCACTCAAACACAGCGAGGAACGGAGAAAAAGACCCACTGTAACACAGCGTGAAACCGGGAACACGACCCACTGTAAAACAGCAAGGAACCGAGAATACGAACCACTCTAACACAGCGAGAAACCGAGAACACGACCCACTCTAACAACGCGACAAACCGAGAACACGACCCACTCTAACAAAGCGACAAACCGAGAACACGACCCACTCGAACACAGCGAGAAAGCGAGAACACGACCCACTGTAACACAGCGAGAAACCGAGAACACAACCCACTCTAATACAGCGAGAAACCAAGAACACGACACACTCAACCAGCGAGGAACCGAGAACACGACCCACTGTAACACAGCGAGAAACCGAGAACACGACCAACTATAACAAAGCGAGATACCGAGAACACGACCCACTGTAACACAGCGAGAAACCGAGAACACGACCCACTGTAACACAGCTAGAAACCGAGAACACGACCCACTCTAAAGCAGCGAGAAACCGAGAACACGACCCACTGTAACACAGCTAGAAACCGAGAACACGACCCACTCTAACACACCGAGAAACCGAGAACACGACCCACTCTAACACAGCGAGGAACCGAGAACACGAGCGACTCTAACACAGCGAGAAACCGAGAACACGACCCACTCGAGCACAGCGAGGAACCGAGAACATGACCCACTGTAACACAGCGAGAAACCGAGAACACCACCTACTCTAACACAGTGAGAAACCGAGAACACGACCCAATGTAACACAGCGAGACACCGAGAACACGACCCACTGTAACACAGCGACGAATGGAGAACACGACCCACTGTAACACAACAAGGAACGGAAAACACGACCCACTCTAACAACGCGACAAACCGAGAACACGACCCACTCTAACAAAGCGACAAACCGAGAACACGACCCACTGTAAAACAGCAACAAACCGAGAGCACGGCCCCCTCTAACACAGCGAGAAACCGAGAACACGAACCACTCGAACACAGCGAGAAACCGAGAACACGACCCACTCGAACACAGCGAGAAACCGAGAACACGACCCACTGTAACACAGCGAGAAACCGAGAACACAACCCACTCTAACACAGCGAGAAACCAAGAACACGACCCACTCTAACACAGCGAGAAACCAAGAACACGACCCACTCAACCAGCGAGGAACCGAGAACACGACCCACTGTAACACAGCGAGAAACCGAGAACACGACCAACTATAACAAAGCAAGATACCGAGAACACGACCCACTGTAACACAGCGAGAAACTGAGCACACGACCCACTCGAACACAGCTAGAAACCGAGAACACGACCCACTGTAAAGCAGCGAGAAACCGAGAACACGACCCACCGTAACACAGCTAGAAACCGAGAACACGACCCACTCTAACACACCGAGAAACCGAGAACACGACCCACTCTAACACAGCGAGGAACCGAGAACACGAGCGACTCTAACACAGCGAGAAACCGAGAACACGACCCACTCGAGCACAGCGAGGAACCGAGAACATGACCCACTGTAACACAGCGAGAAACCGAGAACACCACCTACTCTAACACAGTGAGAAACCGAGAACACGACCCAATGTAACACAGCGAGACACCGAGAACACGACCCACTGTAACACAGCAACGAATGGAGAACACGACCCACTGTAACACAACAAGGAACGGAAAACACGACCCACTCTAACAACGCGACAAACCGAGAACACGACCCACTCTAACAAAGCGACAAACCGAGAACATGACCCACTGTAAAACAGCAACAAACCGAGAGCACGGCCCCCTCTAACACAGCGAGAAACCGAGAACACGAACCACTCGAACACAGCTAGAAACCGAGAACACGACCCACTCGAACACAGCGAGAAAGCGAGAACACGGCCCACTCTAACACAGCGAGAAAACGAGAACACGACCCACTCTAACACAGCGAGAAACCGAGAACACGACCCAATGTAACACAGCGACGAACGGAGAACACGACCCAATGTAACACAGCGAGAAACTGAGAACATGACCCACTGTAACAGAGCGAGTAAGCGAGACCACGACCCACTGCAACACAGCAAGGAACGAAAAACAGGACCCACTCGAACACAGCGACAAACCGAGAACACAACCCACTCAAACAGCGAAGAACCGAGAACACGACCCACTCAAACAGCGAAGAACCGAGAACACGACCCACTGTAACACAGCGAGAAACCAAGAACATGACCCACTCTAACACAGCGAAAAAACGAGAACATGACCCACACTAACTGCGAGATACCAAGAACACGACCAACTATAACAAAGCAAGCTACAGAGAACACGATCCACTGTAACACAGCGAGAAACGGAGGACATGACACACTCTAACACAGCGAGAAACCGAGAACACGACCCACTCTAACACAGCGAGAAACCGAGAACACTATCCAATCTAACACAGGGAGAAACCGAGAACACGACCCACTCTAACACAGCAATAAACCAAGAACACGACCGATTCTAACACAGCGAGAATCCGAGAACACGACCCACTCTAACACAGCGAGGAACCGAGAACACGACTCACTGTAACACAGCGAGAAACCGAGAACACGACCCACTGTAACAGAGCGAGAAACCGAGAACACGACCCACTGTAACAGAGCGAGAAACCGAGAACACGACCCAATGTAACACAGCGAGAAACCGAGAAAATGACCCACTGTAACACAGAGATAAAGCAAGAACACGACCCACTGCAACACAGCAAGGAACGGAAAACACGACCCACTCGAACACAGTGACAAACCGAGAAGACAACCCACTCTAACACAGCGACAAACCAAGAACACAACCCTCTCTAACACAGTGGGGAACGGAGAACACGACCCACTGTAACACAGCGAGGAACCGAGAACAAGACCCACTGTAACACAGCGTGAAACCGGGAACACGACCCAGTGTAAAACAGCAAGGAACCGAGAACACGACCCACTGTAACACAGCGAGGAACCGAGAACACGACCCACTGTAACACAGCGACAAACCGAGAACACAACCCTCTCTAACACAGTGGGGAACGGAGAACACGACCCACTGTAACACAGCGAGGAACCGAGAACATGACCCACTGTAACACAGCGAGAAACCGAGAACACGACCCACTGTAACACAGCGTGAAACCGAGAACAAGACCCACTGTAACACAGCGACAAACCGAGAACACAACCCTCTCTAACACAGTGGGGAACGGAGAACACGACCAGCTGTAACACAGCGAGGAAC
The DNA here is from genome assembly GCF_017639515.1 of Carcharodon carcharias. Taxonomy (NCBI): domain Eukaryota; kingdom Metazoa; phylum Chordata; class Chondrichthyes; order Lamniformes; family Lamnidae; genus Carcharodon; species Carcharodon carcharias. The sequence goes on along the minus strand of NC_054491.1, from coordinate 48,067,716 downwards.
CGAGAACAAGACCCACTGTAACACAGCGTGAAACCGGGAACACGACCCACTGTAAAACAGCAAGGAACCGAGAATACGAACCACTCTAACACAGCGAGAAACCGAGAACACGACCCACTCTAACACACCGAGAAACCGAGAACACGACCCACTCTAACACAGCGAGGAACCGAGAACACGACCCACTCTAACACACCGAGAAACCGAGAACACGACCCACTCTAACACACCGAGAAACCGAGAACACGACCCACTCTAACACAGCGAGGAACCGAGAACACGACCGACTATAACACAGCGAGAAACTGAGAACACGACCCACTCAAACACAGCGAGGAACCGAGAACACGACCCATTGTAACACAGCGAGAAACCGAGAACACCACCTACTCTAACACAGTGGGAAACCGAGAACACGACCCAATGTAACACAGCGAGACACCGAGAACACGACCCACTGTAACACAGCGACGAATGGAGAACACAACCCACTCGAACACAACAAGGAGCGGAAAACACGACCCACTCTAACAACGCGACAAACCGAGAACACGACCCACTCTAACAAAGCGACAAACCGAGAACACGACCCACTGTAACACAGCGAGAAAGCGAGAACACGACCCACTGTAACACAGCGAGAAACCGAGAACACGACCCACTCGAACACAGCGAGAAACCGAGAACACGACCCACTGTAACACAGCGAGAAACCGAGAACACAACCCACTCTAACACAGCGAGAAACCAAGAACACGACCCACTCAACCAGCGAGGAACCGAGAACGCGACCCACTGTAACACAGCGAGAAACCGAGAGCATGACCAACTATAACAAAGCAAGATACCGAGAACACGACCCACTGTAACACAGCGAGAAACCGAGAACACGACCCACTGTAACACAGCTAGAAACCGAGAACACGACCCACTCTAAAGCAGCGAGAAACCGAGAACACGACCCACCGTAACACAGCTAGAAACCGAGAACACGACCCACTCTAACACACCGAGAAACCGAGAACACGACCCACTCTAACACAGCGAGGAACCGAGAACACGAGCGACTCTAACACAGCGAGAAACCGAGAACACGACCCATTCGAGCACAGCGAGGAACCGAGAACATGACCCACTGTAACACAGCGAGAAACCGAGAACACCACCTACTCTAACACAGTGAGAAACCGAGAACACGACCCAATGTAACACAGCGAGACACCGAGAACACGACCCACTGTAACACAGCAACGAATGGAGAACACGACCCACTGTAACACAACAAGGAACGGAAAACACGACCCACTCTAACAACGCGACAAACCGAGAACACGACCCACTCTAACAAAGCGACAAACCGAGAACACGACCCACTGTAAAACAGCAACAAACCGAGAGCACGGCCCCCTCTAACACAGCGAGAAACCGAGAACACGAACCACTCGAACACAGCTAGAAACCGAGAACACGACCCACTGTAACACAGCGAGAAAGCGAGAACACGGCCCACTCTAACACAGCGAGAAAACGAGAACACGACCCACTCTAACACAGCGAGAAACCGAGAGCACGACCCAATGTAACACAGCGAGAAACTGAGAACATGACCCACTGTAACAGAGCGAGTAAGCGAGACCACGACCCACTGCAACACAGCAAGGAACGAAAAACAGGACCCACTCGAACACAGCGACAAACCGAGAACACGACCCACTCAAACAGCGAAGAACCGAGAACACGACCCACTGTAACACAGCGAGAAAACAAGAACATGACCCACTCTAACACAGCGAAAAAACGAGAACATGACCCACACTAACTGCGAGATACCAAGAACACGACCAACTATAACAAAGCAAGCTACAGAGAACACGATCCACTGTAACACAGCGAGAAACGGAGGACATGACACACTCTAACACAGCGAGAAACCGAGAACACGACCCACTCGAACACAGCGAGAAACCGAGAACACGATCCAATCTAACACAGGGAGAAACCGAGAACACGGCCCACTCTAACACAGTGACAAACCGAGAACACAACCCACCCGAACACAGTGGGGAACGGAGAACACAACCCACTGTAACACAGCGAGGAACCGAGAACAAGACCCGCTGTAACACAGCGTGAAACAGGGAACACGTCCCACTGTAAAACAGCAAGGAACCGAGAACAAGGCCCACTCTAACACAGCGAGAAACCGAGAACACGACCCACTGTAACACAGCGGGAAACCGAGAACACGACCCACTCTAACACAGCGAGAAACCGAGAACACGACACACTGTAACACAGCGAGAAACCGAGAACACAACCCACTCTAACACAATGAGAAACCGAGATCATGACCCACTCTAACACAGCGAGAAAACGAGAACATGACCCACTCTGACAGAGGGAGAAACCAAGAACACGACCCACGCTAACACAGCGAGAAACCGAGAACACAACCCACTCTAACACAATGAGAAACCGAGATCATGACCCACTCTAACACAGCGAGAAACCGAGAACATGACCTACTCTAACAGAGCGAGAAAACGACCCACGCTAACACAGCGAGAAACCAAGAACACAACCCACTCGAACAATGCGATACACCGAGAACACGACCCACTCAAACAGCGAAGAACCGAGAACACAACCCACTCTAACATAGTGAGAAACCGAGAACACGACCCACTCTAACACAGCGAGAAATCGAGAACACGACCCACTCAAACAGCGAAGAACCGAGAACACGACCCACTGTAACACAGCGAGAAACCAATGAACATGACCCACTCTAACACAGCGAAAAAACGAGAACATGACCCACACTAACCGCGAGAAACCGAGAACACGACCAACTGTAACAAAGCAAGCTACAGAGAACACGATCCACTGTAACACAGCGAGAAACGGAGGACATGACACACTCTAACACAGCGAGAAACCGAGAACACGACCCACTCTAACACAGCGAGAAACCGAGAACACTATCCAATCTAACACAGGGAGAAACCGAGAACACGACCCACTCTAACACAGCAATAAACCAAGAACACGACCGATTCTAACACAGCGAGAATCCGAGAACACGACCCACTCTAACACAGCGAGGAACCGAGAACACGACTCACTGTAACACAGCGAGAAACAGAGAACACGACCCACTCTAACACAGAGAGAAACCGAGAACACGACCCACTGTAACAGAGCGAGAAACCGAGAACACGACCCAATGTAACACAGCGACGAATGGAGAACACGACCCAATGTAACACAGCGAGAAACCGAGAAAATGACCCACTGTAACACAGAGATAAAGCAAGAACACGACCCACTGCAACACAGCAAGGAACGGAAAACACGACCCACTCGAACACAGTGACAAACCGAGAAGACAACCCACTCTAACACAGCGACAAACCAAGAACACAACCCTCTCTAACACAGCGAGGAACGGAGAACAAGACCCACTGTAACACAGCGTGAAACCGGGAACACGACCCACTCTAACACAGCGAGGAACCGAGAACACGACCCACTCTAACACAGCGAGAAACTGAGAACACGACCCACTCAAACACAGCGAGGAACGGAGAAAAAGACCCACTGTAACACAGCGTGAAACTGGGAACACGACCCACTGTAAAACAGCAAGGAACCGAGAATACGAACCACTCTAACACAGCGAGAAACCGAGAACACGACCCACTCTAACACACCGAGAAACCGAGAACACGACCCACTCTAACACAGCGAGGAACCGAGAACACGACCCACTCTAACACAGCGAGAAACTGAGAACACGACCCACTCAAACACAGCGAGGAACCGAGAACACGACCCATTGTAACACAGCGAGAAACCGAGAACACCACCTACTCTAACACAGTGGGAAACCGAGAACACGACCCAATGTAACACAGCGAGACACCGAGAACACGACCCACTGTAACACAGCGACGAATGGAGAACACGACCCACTCGAACACAACAAGGAGCGGAAAACACGACCCACTCTAACAACGCGACAAACCGAGAACACGACCCACTCTAACAAAGCGACAAAGCGAGAACACGACCCAATGTAACACAGCGAGAAAGCGAGAACACGACCCACTGTAACACAGCGAGAAACCGAGAACACGACCCACTCGAACACAGCGAGAAACCGAGAACACGACCCACTGTAACACAGCGAGAAACCGAGAACACAACCCACTCTAACACAGCGAGAAACCAAGAACACGACACACTCAACCAGCGAGGAACCGAGAACACGACCCACTGTAACACAGCGAGAAACCGAGAACACGACCAACTATAACAAAGCGAGATACCGAGAACACGACCCACTGTAACACAGCGAGAAACCGAGAACACGACCCACTGTAACACAGCTAGAAACCGAGAACACGACCCACTCTAAAGCAGCGAGAAACCGAGAACACGACCCACTGTAACACAGCTAGAAACCGAGAACACGACCCACTCTAACACACCGAGAAACCGAGAACACGACCCACTCTAACACAGCGAGGAACCGAGAACACGAGCGACTCTAACACAGCGAGAAACCGAGAACACGACCCACTCGAGCACAGCGAGGAACCGAGAACATGACCCACTGTAACACAGCGAGAAACCGAGAACACCACCTACTCTAACACAGTGAGAAACCGAGAACACGACCCAATGTAACACAGCGAGACACCGAGAACACGACCCACTGTAACACAGCGACGAATGGAGAACACGACCCACTGTAACACAACAAGGAACGGAAAACACGACCCACTCTAACAACGCGACAAACCGAGAACACGACCCACTCTAACAAAGCGACAAACCGAGAACACGACCCACTGTAAAACAGCAACAAACCGAGAGCACGGCCCCCTCTAACACAGCGAGAAACCGAGAACACGAACCACTCGAACACAGCGAGAAACCGAGAACACGACCCACTCGAACACAGCGAGAAACCGAGAACACGACCCACTGTAACACAGCGAGAAACCGAGAACACAACCCACTCTAACACAGCGAGAAACCAAGAACACGACCCACTCTAACACAGCGAGAAACCAAGAACACGACCCACTCAACCAGCGAGGAACCGAGAACACGACCCACTGTAACACAGCGAGAAACCGAGAACACGACCAACTATAACAAAGCAAGATACCGAGAACACGACCCACTGTAACACAGCGAGAAACTGAGAACACGACCCACTCGAACACAGCTAGAAACCGAGAACACGACCCACTGTAAAGCAGCGAGAAACCGAGAACACGACCCACCGTAACACAGCTAGAAACCGAGAACACGACCCACTCTAACACACCGAGAAACCGAGAACACGACCCACTCTAACACAGCGAGGAACCGAGAACACGAGCGACTCTAACACAGCGAGAAACCGAGAACACGACCCACTCGAGCACAGCGAGGAACCGAGAACATGACCCACTGTAACACAGCGAGAAACCGAGAACACCACCTACTCTAACACAGTGAGAAACCGAGAACACGACCCAATGTAACACAGCGAGACACCGAGAACACGACCCACTGTAACACAGCAACGAATGGAGAACACGACCCACTGTAACACAACAAGGAACGGAAAACACGACCCACTCTAACAACGCGACAAACCGAGAACAGGACCCACTCTAACAAAGCGACAAACCGAGAACATGACCCACTGTAAAACAGCAACAAACCGAGAGCACGGCCCCCTCTAACACAGCGAGAAACCGAGAACACGAACCACTCGAACACAGCTAGAAACTGAGAACACGACCCACTCGAACACAGCGAGAAAGCGAGAACACGGCCCACTCTAACACAGCGAGGAAAACGAGAACACGACCCACTCTAACACAGCGAGAAACCGAGAACACGACCCAATGTAACACAGCGACGAACGGAGAACACGACCCAATGTAACACAGCGAGAAACTGAGAACATGACCCACTGTAACAGAGCGAGTAAGCGAGACCACGACCCACTGCAACACAGCAAGGAACGAAAAACAGGACCCACTCGAACACAGCGACAAACCGAGAACACAACCCACTCAAACAGCGAAGAACCGAGAACACGACCCACTCAAACAGCGAAGAACCGAGAACACGACCCACTGTAACACAGCGAGAAACCAAGAACATGACCCACTCTAACACAGCGAAAAAACGAGAACATGACCCACACTAACTGCGAGATACCAAGAACACGACCAACTATAACAAAGCAAGCTACAGAGAACACGATCCACTGTAACACAGCGAGAAACGGAGGACATGACACACTCTAACACAGCGAGAAACCGAGAACACGACCCACTCTAACACAGCGAGAAACCGAGAACACTATCCAATCTAACACAGGGAGAAACCGAGAACACGACCCACTCTAACACAGCAATAAACCAAGAACACGACCGATTCTAACACAGCGAGAATCCGAGAACACGACCCACTCTAACACAGCGAGGAACCGAGAACACGACTCACTGTAACACAGCGAGAAACAGAGAACACGACCCACTCTAACACAGAGAGAAACCGAGAACACGACCCACTGTAACAGAGCGAGAAACCGAGAACACGACCCAATGTAACACAGCGAGAAACCGAGAAAATGACCCACTGTAACACAGAGATAAAGCAAGAACACGACCCACTGCAACACAGCAAGGAACGGAAAACACGACCCACTCGAACACAGTGACAAACCGAGAAGACAACCCACTCTAACACAGCGACAAACCAAGAACACAACCCTCTCTAACACAGTGGGGAACGGAGAACACGACCCACTGTAACACAGCGAGGAACCGAGAACAAGACCCACTGTAACACAGCGTGAAACCGGGAACACGACCCACTGTAAAACAGCAAGGAACCGAGAACACGACCCACTGTAACACAGCGAGGAACCGAGAACACGACCCACTCTAACACACCGAGAAACCGAGAACACGACCCACTCTAACACACCGAGAAACCGAGAACACGACCCACTCTAACACAGCGAGAAACCGAGAACACGACCGACTATAACACAGCGAGAAACTGAGAACACGACCCACTCAAACACAGCGAGGAACCGAGAACACGACCCATTGTAACACAGCGAGAAACCGAGAACACCACCTACTCTAACACAGTGGGAAACCGAGAACACGACCCAATGTAACACAGCGAGACACCGAGAACACGACCCACTGTAACACAGCGACGAATGGAGAACACAACCCACTCGAACACAACAAGGAGCGGAAAACACGACCCACTCTAACAACGCGACAAACCGAGAACACGACCCACTCTAACAAAGCGACAAACCGAGAACACGACCCACTGTAACACAGCGAGAAAGCGAGAACACGACCCACTGTAACACAGCGAGAAACCGAGAACACGACCCACTCGAACACAGCGAGAAACCGAGAACACGACCCACTCGAACACAGCGAGAAACCGAGAACACAACCCACTCTAACACAGCGAGAAACCAAGAACACGACCCACTCAACCAGCGAGGAACCGAGAACGCGACCCACTGTAACACAGCGAGAAACCGAGAGCATGACCAACTATAACAAAGCAAGAAACCAAGAACACGACCCACTCAACCAGCGAGGAACCGAGAACACGACCCACTCGAACACAGCGAGAAACCGAGAACACGATCCAATCTAACACAGGGAGAAACCGAGAACACGGCCCACTCTAACACAGTGACAAACCGAGAACACAACCCACCCGAACACAGTGGGGAACGGAGAACACAACCCACTGTAACACAGCGAGGAACCGAGAACAAGACCCGCTGTAACACAGCGTGAAACAGGGAACACGTCCCACTGTAAAACAGCAAGGAACCAAGAACACGACCCACGCTAACACAGCGAGAAACCGAGAACACAACCCACTCTAACACAATGAGAAACCGAGATCATGACCCACTCTAACACAGCGAGAAACCGAGAACATGACCTACTCTAAGAGCGAGAAAACGACCCACGCTAACACAGCGAGAAACCAAGAACACAACCCACTCGAACAATGCGATACACCGAGAACACGACCCACTCAAACAGCGAAGAACCGAGAACACAACCCACTCTAACATAGTGAGAAACCGAGAACACGACCCACTCTAACACAGCGAGAAATCGAGAACACGACCCACTCAACCAGCGAAGAACCGAGAACACGACCCACTGTAACACAGCGAGAAACCAATGAACATGACCCACTCTAACACAGCGAAAAAACGAGAACATGACCCACACTAACCGCGAGAAACCGAGAACACGACCAACTGTAACAAAGCAAGCTACAGAGAACACGATCCACTGTAACACAGCGAGAAACGGAGGACATGACACACTCTAACACAGCGAGAAACCGAGAACACGACCCACTCTAACACAGCGAGAAACCGAGAACACTATCCAATCTAACACAGGGAGAAACCGAGAACACGACCCACTCTAACACAGGAATAAACCAAGAACACGACCGATTCTAACACAGCGAGAATACGAGAACACGACCCACTCTAACACAGCGAGGAACCGAGAACACGACTCACTGTAACACAGCGAGAAACAGAGAACACGACCCACTCTAACACAGAGAGAAACCGAGAACACGACCCACTGTAACAGAGCGAGAAACCGAGAACACGACCCAATGTAACACAGCGACGAATGGAGAACACGACCCAATGTAACACAGCGAGAAACCGAGAAAATGACCCACTATAACACAGAGATAAAGCAAGAACACGACCCACTGCAACACAGCAAGGAACGGAAAACACGACCCACTCGAACACAGTGACAAACCGAGAAGACAACCCACTCTAACACAGCGACAAACCAAGAACACAACCCTCTCTAACACAGCGAGGAACGGAGAACAAGACCCACTGTAACACAGCGTGAAACCGGGAACACGACCCACTCTAACACAGCGAGGAACCGAGAACACGAACCACTCTAAAACAGCGAGAAACCGAGAACACGACCCACTCTAACACACCGAGAAACCGAGAACACGACCCACTCTAACACAGCGAGGAACCGAGAACACGACCCACTCTAACACAGCGAGAAACTGAGAACACGACCCAAGCAAACACAGCGAGGAACCGAGAACACGACCCATTGTAACACAGCGAGAAACCGAGAACACCACCTACTCTAACACAGTGGGAAACCGAGAACACGACCCAATGTAACACAGCGAGACACCGAGAACACGACCCACTGTAACACAGCAACGAATGGAGAACACGACCCACTGTAACACAACAAGGAACGGAAAACACGACCCACTCTAACAACGCGACAAACCGAGAACACGACCCACTCTAACAAAGCGACAAACCGAGAACATGACCCACTGTAAAACAGCAACAAACCGAGAGCACGGCCCCCTCTAACACAGCGAGAAACCGAGAACACGAACCACTCGAACACAGCTAGAAACCGAGAACACGACCCACTCGAACACAGCGAGAAAGCGAGAACACGGCCCACTCTAACACAGCGAGAAAACGAGAACACGACCCACTCTAACACAGCGAGAAACCGAGAACACGACCCAATGTAACACAGCGACGAACGGAGAACACGACCCAATGTAACACAGCGAGAAACTGAGAACATGACCCACTGTAACAGAGCGAGTAAGCGAGACCACGACCCACTGCAACACAGCAAGGAACGAAAAACAGGACCCACTCGAACACAGCGACAAACCGAGAACACAACCCACTCAAACAGCGAAGAACCGAGAACACGACCCACTCAAACAGCGAAGAACCGAGAACACGACCCACTGTAACACAGCGAGAAACCAAGAACATGACCCACTCTAACACAGCGAAAAAACGAGAACATGACCCACACTAACTGCGAGATACCAAGAACACGACCAACTATAACAAAGCAAGCTACAGAGAACACGATCCACTGTAACACAGCGAGAAACGGAGGACATGACACACTCTAACACAGCGAGAAACCGAGAACACGACCCACTCTAACACAGCGAGAAACCGAGAACACTATCCAATCTAACACAGGGAGAAACCGAGAACACGACCCACTCTAACACAGCAATAAACCAAGAACACGACCGATTCTAACACAGCGAGAATCCGAGAACACGACCCACTCTAACACAGCGAGGAACCGAGAACACGACTCACTGTAACACAGCGAGAAACAGAGAACACGACCCACTCTAACACAGAGAGAAACCGAGAACACGACCCACTGTAACAGAGCGAGAAACCGAGAACACGACCCAATGTAACACAGCGAGAAACCGAGAAAATGACCCACTGTAACACAGAGATAAAGCAAGAACACGACCCACTGCAACACAGCAAGGAACGGAAAACACGACCCACTCGAACACAGTGACAAACCGAGAAGACAACCCACTCTAACACAGCGACAAACCAAGAACACAACCCTCTCTAACACAGTGGGGAACGGAGAACACGACCCACTGTAACACAGCGAGGAACCGAGAACAAGACCCACTGTAACACAGCGTGAAACCGGGAACACGACCCACTGTAAAACAGCAAGGAACCGAGAACACGACCCACTGTAACACAGCGAGGAACCGAGAACACGACCCACTCTAACACACCGAGAAACCGAGAACACGACCCACTCTAACACACCGAGAAACCGAGAACACGACCCACTCTAACACAGCGAGAAACCGAGAACACGACCGACTATAACACAGCGAGAAACTGAGAACACGACCCACTCAAACACAGCGAGGAACCGAGAACACGACCCAATGTAACACAGCGAGAAACCGAGAACACCACCTACTCTAACACAGTGGGAAACCGAGAACACGACCCAATGTAACACAGCGAGACACCGAGAACACGACCCACTGTAACACAGCGACGAATGGAGAACACAACCCACTCGAACACAACAAGGAGCGGAAAACACGACCCACTCTAACAACGCGACAAACCGAGAACACGACCCACTCTAACAAAGCGACAAACCGAGAACACGACCCACTGTAACACAGCGAGAAAGCGAGAACACGACCCACTGTAACACAGCGAGAAACCGAGAACACGACCCACTCGAACACAGCGAGAAACCGAGAACACGACCCACTGTAACACAGCGAGAAACCGAGAACACAACCCACTCTAACACAGCGAGAAACCAAGAACACGACCAACTCAACCAACGAGGAACCGAGAACGCGACCCACTGTAACACAGCGAGAAACCGAGAGCATGACCAACTATAACAAAGCAAGAAACCAAGAACACGACCCACTCAACCAGCGAGGAACCGAGAACACGACCCACTCGAACACAGTGAGAAACCGAGAACACGATCCAATCTAACACAGGGAGAAACCGAGAACACGGCCCACTCTAACACAGTGACAAACCGAGAACACAACCCACCCGAACACAGTGGGGAACGGAGAACACAACCCACTGTAACACAGCGAGGAACCGAGAACAAGACCCGCTGTAACACAGCGTGAAACCGGGAACACGACCCACTGTAAAACAGCAAGGAACCGAGAACACGACCCACTCTAACACAGCGAGAAACCGAGAACACGACCCACTGTAACACAGCGAGGAACCGAGAACAAGACCCGCTGTAACACAGCGTGAAACTGGGAACACGTCCCACTGTAAAACAGCAAGGAACCGAGAACAAGGCCCACTCTAACACAGCGAGAAACCGAGAACACGACCCACTGTAACACAGCGGGAAACCGAGAACACGACCCACTCTAACACAGCGAGAAACCGAGAACACGACACACTGTAACACAGCGAGAAACCGAGAACACAACCCACTCTAACACAATGAGAAACCGAGATCATGACCCACTCTAACACAGCGAGAAAACGAGAACATGACCCACTCTGACAGAGGGAGAAACCAAGAACACGACCCACGCTAACACAGCGAGAAACCGAGAACACAACCCACTCTAACACAATGAGAAACCGAGATCATGACCCACTCTAACACAGCGAGAAACCGAGAACATGACCTACTCTAACAGAGCGAGAAAACGACCCACGCTAACACAGCGAGAAACCAAGAACACAACCCACTCGAACAATGCGATACACCGAGAACACGACCCACTCAAACAGCGAAGAACCGAGAACACAACCCACTCTAACATAGTGAGAAACCGAGAACACGACCCACTCTAACACAGCGAGAAATCGAGAACACGACCCACTCAAACAGCGAAGAACCGAGAACACGACCCACTGTAACACAGCGAGAAACCAATGAACATGACCCACTCTAACACAGCGAAAAAACGAGAACATGACCCACACTAACCGCGAGAAACCGAGAACACGACCAACTGTAACAAAGCAAGCTACAGAGAACACGATCCACTGTAACACAGCGAGAAACGGAGGACATGACACACTCTAACACAGCGAGAAACCGAGAACACGACCCACTCTAACACAGCGAGAAACCGAGAACACTATCCAATCTAACACAGGGAGAAACCGAGAACACGACCCACTCTAACACAGCAATAAACCAAGAACACGACCGATTCTAACACAGCGAGAATACGAGAACACGACCCACTCTAACACAGAGAGGAACCGAGAACACGACCCACTGTAACAGAGCGAGAAACCGAGAACACGACCCAATGTAACACAGCGACGAATGGAGAACACGACCCAATGTAACACAGCGAGAAACCGAGAAAATGACCCACTGTAACACAGAGATAAAGCAAGAACACGACCCACTGCAACACAGCAAGGAACGGAAAACACGACCCACTCGAACACAGTGACAAACCGAGAAGACAACCCACTCTAACACAGCGACAAACCAAGAACACAACCCTCTCTAACACAGCGAGGAACGGAGAACAAGACCCACTGTAACACAGCGTGAAACCGGGAACACGACCCACTCTAACACAGCGAGGAACCGAGAACACGACCCACTCTAACACAGCGAGAAACTGAGAACACGACCCACTCAAACACAGCGAGGAACGGAGAAAAAGACCCACTGTAACACAGCGTGAAACCGGGAACACGACCCACTGTAAAACAGCAAGGAACCGAGAATACGAACCACTCTAACACAGCGAGAAACCGAGAACACGACCCACTCTAACATAGCGAGGAACCGAGAACACGACCCACTCTAACACAGCGAGAAACTGAGAACACGACCCACTCAAACACAGCGAGGAACCGAGAACACGACCCATTGTAACACAGCGAGAAACCGAGAACACCACCTACTCTAACACAGTGGGAAACCGAGAACACGACCCAATGTAACACAGCGAGACACCGAGAACACGACCCACTGTAACACAGCGACGAATGGAGAACACGACCCACTCGAACACAAGGAGCGGAAAACACGACCCACTCTAACAACGCGACAAACCGAGAACACGACCCACTCTAACAAAGCGACAAACCGAGAACACGACCCAATGTAACACAGCGAGAAAGCGAGAACACGACCCACTGTAACACAGCGAGAAACCGAGAACACGACCCACTCGAACACAGCGAGAAACCGAGAACACGACCCACTGTAACACAGCGAGAAACCGAGAACACAACCCACTCTAACACAGCGAGAAACCAAGAACACGACACACTCAACCAGCGAGGAACCGAGAACACGACCCACTGTAACACAGCGAGAAACCGAGAACACGACCAACTATAACAAAGCGAGATACCGAGAACACGACCCACTGTAACACAGCGAGAAACCGAGAACACGACCCACTGTAACACAGCTAGAAACCGAGAACACGACCCACTCTAAAGCAGCGAGAAACCGAGAACACGACCCACTGTAACACAGCTAGAAACCGAGAACACGACCCACTCTAACACACCGAGAAACCGAGAACACGACCCACTCTAACACAGCGAGGAACCGAGAACACGAGCGACTCTAACACAGCGAGAAACCGAGAACACGACCCACTCGAGCACAGCGAGGAACCGAGAACATGACCCACTGTAACACAGCGAGAGACCGAGAACACCACCTACTCTAACACAGTGAGAAACCGAGAACACGACCCAATGTAACACAGCGAGACACCGAGAACACGACCCACTGTAACACAGCGACGAATGGAGAACACGACCCACTGTAACACAACAAGGAACGGAAAACACGACCCACTCTAACAACGCGACAAACCGAGAACACGACCCACTCTAACAAAGCGACAAACCGAGAACACGACCCACTGTAAAACAGCAACAAACCGAGAGCACGGCCCCCTCTAACACAGCGAGAAACCGAGAACACGAACCACTCGAACACAGCGAGAAACCGAGAACACGACCCACTCGAACACAGCGAGAAACCGAGAACACGACCCACTGTAACACAGCGAGAAACCGAGAACACAACCCACTCTAACACAGCGAGAAACCAAGAACACGACCCACTCTAACACAGCGAGAAACCAAGAACACGACCCACTCAACCAGCGAGGAACCGAGAACACGACCCACTGTAACACAGCGAGAAACCGAGAACACGACCAACTATAACAAAGCAAGATACCGAGAACACGACCCACTGTAACACAGCGAGAAACTGAGCACACGACCCACTCGAACACAGCTAGAAACCGAGAACACGACCCACTCTAAAGCAGCGAGAAACCGAGAACACGACCCACCGTAACACAGCTAGAAACCGAGAACACGACCCACTCTAACACACCGAGAAACCGAGAACACGACCCACTCTAACACAGCGAGGAACCGAGAACACGAGCGACTCTAACACAGCGAGAAACCGAGAACACGACCCACTCGAGCACAGCGAGGAACCGAGAACATGACCCACTGTAACACAGCGAGAAACCGAGAACACCACCTACTCTAACACAGTGAGAAACCGAGAACACGACCCACTGTAACACAGCGAGACACCGAGAACACGACCCACTGTAACACAGCAACGAATGGAGAACACGACCCACTGTAACACAACAAGGAACGGAAAACACGACCCACTCTAACAACGCGACAAACCGAGAACACGACCCACTCTAACAAAGCGACAAACCGAGAACATGACCCACTGTAAAACAGCAACAAACCGAGAGCACGGCCCCCTCTAACACAGCGAGAAACCGAGAACACGAACCACTCGAACACAGCGAGAAACCGAGAACACGACCCACTCGAGCACAGCGAGAAAGCGAGAACACGGCCCACTCTAACACAGCGAGAAAACGAGAACACGACCCACTCTAACACAGCGAGAAACCGAGAACACGACCCAATGTAACACAGCGACGAACGGAGAACACGACCCAATGTAACACAGCGAGAAACTGAGAACATGACCCACTGTAACAGAGCGAGTAAGCGAGACCACGACCCACTGCAACACAGCAAGGAACGAAAAACAGGACCCACTCGAACACAGCGACAAACCGAGAACACAACCCACTCAAACAGCGAAGAACCGAGAACACGACCCACTCAAACAGCGAAGAACCGAGAACACGACCCACTGTAACACAGCGAGAAACCAAGAACATGACCCACTCTAACACAGCGAAAAAACGAGAACATGACCCACACTAACTGCGAGATACCAAGAACACGACCAACTATAACAAAGCAAGCTACAGAGAACACGATCCACTGTAACACAGCGAGAAACGGAGGACATGACACACTCTAACACAGCGAGAAACCGAGAACACGACCCACTCTAACACAGCGAGAAACCGAGAACACTATCCAATCTAACACAGGGAGAAACCGAGAACACGACCCACTCTAACACAGCAATAAACCAAGAACACGACCGATTCTAACACAGCGAGAATCCGAGAACACGACCCACTCTAACACAGCGAGGAACCGAGAACACGACTCACTGTAACACAGCGAGAAACCGAGAACACGACCCACTGTAACAGAGCGAGAAACCGAGAACACGACCCACTGTAACAGAGCGAGAAACCGAGAACACGACCCAATGTAACACAGCGAGAAACCGAGAAAATGACCCACTGTAACACAGAGATAAAGCAAGAACACGACCCACTGCAACACAGCAAGGAACGGAAAACACGACCCACTCGAACACAGTGACAAACCGAGAAGACAACCCACTCTAACACAGCGACAAACCAAGAACACAACCCTCTCTAACACAGCGAGGAACGGAGAACAAGACCCACTGTAACACAGCGTGAAACCGGGAACACGACCCACTGTAAAACAGCGAGGAACCAAGAACACGACCCACTGTAACACAGCGAGAAACCGGGAACACGACCCACTCTAACACAGCGACAAACCAAGAACACAACCCTCTCTAACACAGTGGGGAACGGAGAACACGACCCACGGTAACACAGCGAGGAACCGAGAACAAGACCCACTGTAACACAGCGTGAAACCGGGAACACGACCCACTGTAAAACAGCAAGGAACCGAGAATACGAACCACTCTAACACAGCGAGAAACCGAGAACACGACCCACTCTAACACACCGAGAAACCGAGAACACGACCCACTCTAACACAGCGAGGAACCGAGAACACGACCCACTCTAACACACCGAGAAACCGAGAACACGACCCACTCTAACACACCGAGAAACCGAGAACACGACCCACTCTAACACAGCGAGGAACCGAGAACACGACCGACTATAACACAGCGAGAAACTGAGAACACGACCCACTCAAACACAGCGAGGAACCGAGAACACGACCCATTGTAACACAGCGAGAAACCGAGAACACCACCTACTCTAACACAGTGGGAAACCGAGAACACGACCCAATGTAACACAGCGAGACACCGAGAACACGACCCACTGTAACACAGCGACGAATGGAGAACACAACCCACTCGAACACAACAAGGAGCGGAAAACACGACCCACTCTAACAACGCGACAAACCGAGAACACGACCCACTCTAACAAAGCGACAAACCGAGAACACGACCCACTGTAACACAGCGAGAAAGCGAGAACACGACCCACTGTAACACAGCGAGAAACCGAGAACACGACCCACTCGAACACAGCGAGAAACCGAGAACACGACCCACTGTAACACAGCGAGAAACCGAGAACACAACCCACTCTAACACAGCGAGAAACCAAGAACACGACCCACTCAACCAGCGAGGAACCGAGAACGCGACCCACTGTAACACAGCGAGAAACCGAGAGCATGACCAACTATAACAAAGCAAGAAACCAAGAACACGACCCACTCAACCAGCGAGGAACCGAGAACACGACCCACTCGAACACAGCGAGAAACCGAGAACACGATCCAATCTAACACAGGGAGAAACCGAGAACACGGCCCACTCTAACACAGTGACAAACCGAGAACACAACCCACCCGAACACAGTGGGGAACGGAGAACACAACCCACTGTAACACAGCGAGGAACCGAGAACAAGACCCGCTGTAACACAGCGTGAAACAGGGAACACGTCCCACTGTAAAACAGCAAGGAACCGAGAACAAGGCCCACTCTAACACAGCGAGAAACCGAGAACACGACCCACTGTAACACAGCGGGAAACCGAGAACACGACCCACTCTAACACAGCGAGAAACCGAGAACACGACACACTGTAACACAGCGAGAAACCGAGAACACAACCCACTCTAACACAATGAGAAACCGAGATCATGACCCACTCTAACACAGCGAGAAAACGAGAACATGACCCACTCTGACAGAGGGAGAAACCAAGAACACGACCCACGCTAACACAGCGAGAAACCGAGAACACAACCCACTCTAACACAATGAGAAACCGAGATCATGACCCACTCTAACACAGCGAGAAACCGAGAACATGACCTACTCTAACAGAGCGAGAAAACGACCCACGCTAACACAGCGAGAAACCAAGAACACAACCCACTCGAACAATGCGATACACCGAGAACACGACCCACTCAAACAGCGAAGAACCGAGAACACAACCCACTCTAACATAGTGAGAAACCGAGAACACGACCCACTCTAACACAGCAAGAAATCGAGAACACGACCCACTCAAACAGCGAAGAACCGAGAACACGACCCACTGTAACACAGCGAGAAACCAATGAACATGACCCACTCTAACACAGCGAAAAAACGAGAACATGACCCACACTAACCGCGAGAAACCGAGAACACAACCAACTGTAACAAAGCAAGCTACAGAGAACACGATCCACTGTAACACAGCGAGAAACGGAGGACATGACACACTCTAACACAGCGAGAAACCGAGAACACGACCCACTCTAACACAGCGAGAAACCGAGAACACTATCCAATCTAACACAGGGAGAAACCGAGAACACGACCCACTCTAACACAGCAATAAACCAAGAACACGACCGATTCTAACACAGCGAGAATACGAGAACACGACCCCACTCTAACACAGCGAGGAACCGAGAACACGACTCACTGTAACACAGCGAGAAACAGAGAACACGACCCACTCTAACACAGAGAGAAACCGAGAACACGACCCACTGTAACAGAGCGAGAAACCGAGAACACGACCCAATGTAACACAGCGACGAATGGAGAACACGACCCAATGTAACACAGCGAGAAACCGAGAAAATGACCCACTGTAACACAGAGATAAAGCAAGAACACGACCCACTGCAACACAGCAAGGAACGGAAAACACGACCCACTCGAACACAGTGACAAACCGAGAAGACAACCCACTCTAACACAGCGACAAACCAAGAACACAACCCTCTCTAACACAGTGGGGAACGGAGAACAAGACCCACTGTAACACAGCGTGAAACCGAGAACACGACCCACTCTAACACAGCGAGGAACCGAGAACAAGACCCACTGTAACACAGCGACAAACCAAAAACACAACCCTCTCTAACACAGCGAGGAACGGAGAACAAGACCCACTGTAACACAGCGAGGAACCGAGAACACGACCCACTCTAACACAGCGAGGAACCGAGAACACGACCCACTCTAACACAGCGAGGAACTGAGAACACGACCCACTCAAACACAGCGAGGAACGGAGAAAAAGACCCACTGTAACACAGCGTGAAACCGGGAACACGACCCACTGTAAAACAGCAAGGAACCGAGAATACGAACCACTCTAACACAGCGAGAAACCGAGAACACGACCCACTCTAACACACCGAGAAACCGAGAACACGACCCACTCTAACACAGCGAGGAACCGAGAACACGACCCACTCTAACACAGCGAGAAACTGAGAACACGACCCACTCAAACACAGCGAGGAACCGAGAACACGACCCATTGTAACACAGCGAGAAACCGAGAACACCACCTACTCTAACACAGTGGGAAACCGAGAACACGACCCAATGTAACACAGCGAGACACCGAGAACACGACCCACTGTAACACAGCAACGAATGGAGAACACGACCCACTGTAACACACCAAGGAACGGAAAACACGACCCACTCTAACAACGCGACAAACCGAGAACACGACCCACTCTAACAAAGCGACAAACCGAGAACATGACCCACTGTAAAACAGCAACAAACCGAGAGCACGGCCCCCTCTAACACAGCGAGAAACCGAGAACACGAACCACTCGAACACAGCTAGAAACCGAGAACACGACCCACTCGAACACAGCGAGAAAGCGAGAACACGGCCCACTCTAACACAGCGAGAAAACGAGAACACGACCCACTCTAACACAGCGAGAAACCGAGAACACGACCCAATGTAACACAGCGACGAACGGAGAACACGACCCAATGTAACACAGCGAGAAACTGAGAACATGACCCACTGTAACAGAGCGAGTAAGCGAGACCACGACCCACTGCAACACAGCAAGGAACGAAAAACAGGACCCACTCGAACACAGCGACAAACCGAGAACACAACCCACTCAAACAGCGAAGAACCGAGAACACGACCCACTCAAACAGCGAAGAACCGAGAACACGACCCACTGTAACACAGCGAGAAACCAAGAACATGACCCACTCTAACACAGCGAAAAAACGAGAACATGACCCACACTAACTGCGAGATACCAAGAACACGACCAACTATAACAAAGCAAGCTACAGAGAACACGATCCACTGTAACACAGCGAGAAACGGAGGACATGACACACTCTAACACAGCGAGAAACAGAGAACACGACCCACTCTAACACAGCGAGAAACCGAGAACACTATCCAATCTAACACAGGGAGAAACCGAGAACACGACCCACTCTAACACAGCAATAAACCAAGAACACGACCGATTCTAACACAGCGAGAATCCGAGAACACGACCCACTCTAACACAGCGAGGAACCGAGAACACGACTCACTGTAACACAGCGAGAAACAGAGAACACGACCCACTCTAACACAGAGAGAAACCGAGAACACGACCCACTGTAACACAGCGAGAAACCGAGAACACGACCCAATGTAACACAGCGAGAAACCGAGAAAATGACCCACTGTAACACAGAGATAAAGCAAGAACACGACCCACTGCAACACAGCAAGGAACGGAAAACACGACCCACTCGAACACAGTGACAAACCGAGAAGACAACCCACTCTAACACAGCGACAAACCAAGAACACAACCCTCTCTAACACAGTGGGGAACGGAGAACACGACCCACTGTAACACAGCGAGGAACCGAGAACAAGACCCACTGTAACACAGCGTGAAACCGGGAACACGACCCAGTGTAAAACAGCAAGGAACCGAGAACACGACCCACTGTAACACAGCGAGGAACCGAGAACACGACCCACTCTAACACACCGAGAAACCGAGAACACGACCCACTCTAACACACCGAGAAACCGAGAACACGACCCACTCTAACACAGCGAGAAACCGAGAACACGACCGACTATAACACAGCGAGAAACTGAGAACACGACCCACTCAAACACAGCGAGGAACCGAGAACACGACCCTTTGTAACACAGCGAGAAACCGAGAACACCACCTACTCTAACACAGTGGGAAACCGAGAACACGACCCAATGTAACACAGCGAGACACCGAGAACACGACCCACTGTAACACAGCGACGAATGGAGAACACAACCCACTCGAACACAACAAGGAGCGGAAAACACGACCCACTCTAACAACGCGACAAACCGAGAACACGACCCACTCTAACAAAGCGACAAACCGAGAACACGACCCACTGTAACACAGCGAGAAAGCGAGAACACGACCCACTGTAACACAGCGAGAAACCGAGAACACGACCCACTCGAACACAGCGAGAAACCGAGAACACGACCCACTGTAACACAGCGAGAAACCGAGAACACAACCCACTCTAACACAGCGAGAAACCAAGAACACGACCCACTCAACCAGCGAGGAACCGAGAACGCGACCCACTGTAACACAGCGAGAAACCGAGAGCATGACCAACTATAACAAAGCAAGAAACCAAGAACACGACCCACTCAACCAGCGAGGAACCGAGAACACGACCCACTCGAACACAGCGAGAAACCGAGAACACGATCCAATCTAACACAGGGAGAAACCGAGAACACGGCCCACTCTAACACAGTGACAAACCGAGAACACAACCCACCCGAACACAGTGGGGAACGGAGAACACAACCCACTGTAACACAGCGAGGAACCGAGAACAAGACCCGCTGTAACACAGCGTGAAACAGGGAACACGTCCCACTGTAAAACAGCAAGGAACCGAGAACAAGGCCCACTCTAACACAGCGAGAAACCGAGAACACGACACATTGTAACACAGCGGGAAACCGAGAACACGACCCACTCTAACACAATGAGAAACCGAGAACACGACCCACTGTAACACAGCGGGAAACCGAGAACACGACCCACTCTAACACAGCGAGAAACCGAGAACACGACACACTGTAACACAGCGAGAAACCGAGAACACAACCCACTCTAACACAATGAGAAACCGAGATCATGACCCACTCTAACACAGCGAGAAAACGAGAACATGACCCACTCTGACAGAGGGAGAAACCAAGAACACGACCCACGCTAACACAGCGAGAAACCGAGAACACAACCCACTCTAACACAATGAGAAACCGAGATCATGACCCACTCTAACACAGCGAGAAACCGAGAACATGACCTACTCTAACAGAGCGAGAAAACGACCCACGCTAACACAGCGAGAAACCAAGAACACAACCCACTCGAACAATGCGATACACCGAGAACACGACCCACTCAAACAGCGAAGAACCGAGAACACAACCCACTCTAACATAGTGAGAAACCGAGAACACGACCCACTCTAACACAGCGAGAAATCGAGAACACGACCCACTCAAACAGCGAAGAACCGAGAACACGACCCACTGTAACACAGCGAGAAACCAATGAACATGACCCACTCTAACACAGCGAAAAAACGAGAACATGACCCACACTAACCGCGAGAAACCGAGAACACGACCAACTGTAACAAAGCAAGCTACAGAGAACACGATCCACTGTAACACAGCGAGAAACGGAGGACATGACACACTCTAACACAGCGAGAAACCGAGAACACGACCCACTCTAACACAGCGAGAAACCGAGAACACTATCCAATCTAACACAGGGAGAAACCGAGAACACGACCCACTCTAACACAGCAATAAACCAAGAACACGACCGATTCTAACACAGCGAGAATACGAGAACACGACCCACTCTAACACAGCGAGGAACCGAGAACACGACCCACTGTAACAGAGCGAGAAACCGAGAACACGACCCAATGTAACACAGCGACGAATGGAGAACACGACCCAATGTAACACAGCGAGAAACCGAGAAAATGACCCACTGTAACACAGAGATAAAGCAAGAACACGACCCACTGCAACACAGCAAGGAACGGAAAACACGACCCACTCGAACACAGTGACAAACCGAGAAGACAACCCACTCTAACACAGCGACAAACCAAGAACACAACCCTCTCTAACACAGCGAGGAACGGAGAACAAGACCCACTGTAACACAGCGTGAAACCGGGAACACGACCCACTCTAACACAGCGAGGAACCGAGAACACGACCCACTCTAACACAGCGAGAAACTGAGAACACGACCCACTGTAACACAGCGAGAAACCGAGAACACGACCCACTGTAAAACAGCAAGGAACCGAGAATACGAACCACTCTAACACAGCGAGAAACCGAGAACACGACCCACTCTAACACACCGAGAAACCGAGAACACGACCCACTCTAACACAGCGAGGAACCGAGAACACGACCCACTCTAACACAGCGAGAAACTGAGAACACGACCCACTCAAACACAGCGAGGAACCGAGAACACGACCCATTGTAACACAGCGAGAAACCGAGAACACCACCTACTCTAACACAGTGGGAAACCGAGAACACGACCCAATGTAACACAGCGAGACACCGAGAACACGACCCACTGTAACACAGCGACGAATGGTGAACACGACCCACTCGAACACAACAAGGAGCGGAAAACACGACCCACTCTAACAACGCGACAAACCGAGAACACGACCCACTCTAACAAAGCGACAAACCGAGAACACGACCCAATGTAACACAGCGAGAAAGCGAGAACACGACCCACTGTAACACAGCGAGAAACCGAGAACACGACCCACTCGAACACAGCGAGAAACCGAGAACACGACCCACTGTAACACAGCGAGAAACCGAGAACACAACCCACTCTAACACAGCGAGAAACCAAGAACACGACACACTCAACCAGCGAGGAACCGAGAACACGACCCACTGTAACACAGCGAGAAACCGAGAACACGACCCACTCTAACACAGCGAGACACCGAGAACACGACCCACTGTAACACAGCGAGAAACCGAGAACACGACCCACTGTAACACAGCTAGAAACCGAGAACACGACCCACTCTAAAGCAGCGAGAAACCGAGAACACGACCCACTGTAACACAGCTAGAAACCGAGAACACGACCCACTCTAACACACCGAGAAACCGAGAACACGACCCACTCTAACACAGCGAGGAACCGAGAACACGAGCGACTCTAACACAGCGAGAAACCGAGAACACGACCCCACTCGAGCACAGCGAGGAACCGAGAACATGACCCACTGTAACACAGCGAGAAACCGAGAACACCACCTACTCTAACACAGTGAGAAACCGAGAACACGACCCAATGTAACACAGCGAGACACCGAGAACACGACCCACTGTAACACAGCGACGAATGGAGAACACGACCCACTGTAACACAACAAGGAACGGAAAACACGACCCACTCTAACAACGCGACAAACCGAGAACACGACCCACTCTAACAAAGCGACAAACCGAGAACACGACCCACTGTAAAACAGCAACAAACCGAGAGCACGGCCCCCTCTAACACAGCGAGAAACCGAGAACACGAACCACTCGAACACAGCGAGAAACCGAGAACACGACCCACTCGAACACAGCGAGAAACCGAGAACACGACCCACTGTAACACAGCGAGAAACCGAGAACACAACCCACTCTAACACAGCGAGAAACCAAGAACACGACCCACTCTAACACAGCGAGAAACCAAGAACACGACCCACTCAACCAGCGAGGAACCGAGAATACGACCCACTGTAACACAGCGAGAAACCGAGAACACGACCAACTATAACAAAGCAAGATACCGAGAACACGACCCACTGTAACACAGCGAGAAACTGACCACACGACCCACTCGAACACAGCTAGAAACCGAGAACACGACCCACTGTAAAGCAGCGAGAAACCGAGAACACGACCCACCGTAACACAGCTAGAAACCGAGAACACGACCCACTCTAACACACCGAGAAACCGAGAACACGACCCACTCTAACACAGCGAGGAACCGAGAACACGAGCGACTCTAACACAGCGAGAAACCGAGAACACGACCCACTCGAGCACAGCGAGGAACCGAGAACATGACCCACTGTAACACAGCGAGAAACCGAGAACACCACCTACTCTAACACAGTGAGAAACCGAGAACACGACCCAATGTAACACAGCGAGACACCGAGAACACGACCCACTGTAACACAGCAACGAATGGAGAACACGACCCACTGTAACACAACAAGGAACGGAAAACACGACCCACTCTAACAACGCGACAAACCGAGAACACGACCCACTCTAACAAAGCGACAAACCGAGAACATGACCCACTGTAAAACAGCAACAAACCGAGAGCACGGCCCCCTCTAACACAGCGAGAAACCGAGAACACGAACCACTCGAACACAGCGAGAAACCGAGAACACGACCCACTCGAACACAGCGAGAAAGCGAGAACACGGCCCACTCTAACACAGCGAGAAAACGAGAACACGACCCACTCTAACACAGCGAGAAACCGAGAACACGACCCAATGTAACACAGCGACGAACGGAGAACACGACCCAATGTAACACAGCGAGAAACTGAGAACATGACCCACTGTAACAGAGCGAGTAAGCGAGACCACGACCCACTGCAACACAGCAAGGAACGAAAAACAGGACCCACTCGAACACAGCGACAAACCGAGAACACAACCCACTCAAACAGCGAAGAACCGAGAACACGACCCACTCAAACAGCGAAGAACCGAGAACACGACCCACTGTAACACAGCGAGAAACCAAGAACATGACCCACTCTAACACAGCGAAAAAACGAGAACATGACCCACACTAACTGCGAGATACCAAGAACACGACCAACTATAACAAAGCAAGCTACAGAGAACACGATCCACTGTAACACAGCGAGAAACGGAGGACATGACACACTCTAACACAGCGAGAAACCGAGAACACGACCCACTCTAACACAGCGAGAAACCGAGAACACTATCCAATCTAACACAGGGA
Organism: Carcharodon carcharias; assembly: GCF_017639515.1. Taxonomy (NCBI): domain Eukaryota; kingdom Metazoa; phylum Chordata; class Chondrichthyes; order Lamniformes; family Lamnidae; genus Carcharodon; species Carcharodon carcharias. The sequence goes on along the minus strand of NC_054491.1, from coordinate 48,041,706 downwards.
GAAACCGAGAACACGACCCACTCTAACACAGCAATAAACCAAGAACACGACCGATTCTAACACAGCGAGAATCCGAGAACACGACCCACTCTAACACAGCGAGGAACCGAGAACACGACTCACTGTAACACAGCGAGAAACCGAGAACACGACCCACTGTAACAGAGCGAGAAACCGAGAACACGACCCACTGTAACAGAGCGAGAAACCGAGAACACGACCCAATGTAACACAGCGAGAAACCGAGAAAATGACCCACTGTAACACAGAGATAAAGCAAGAACACGACCCACTGCAACACAGCAAGGAACGGAAAACACGACCCACTCGAACACAGTGACAAACCGAGAAGACAACCCACTCTAACACAGCGACAAACCAAGAACACAACCCTCTCTAACACAGTGGGGAACGGAGAACACGACCAGCTCTAACACAGCGAGGAACCGAGAAAAAGACCCACTGTAACACAGCGTGAAACCGGGAACACGACCCACTGTAAAACAGCGAGGAACCAAGAACACGACCAGCTGTAACACAGCGAGGAACGGAGAACAAGACCCACTGTAACACAGCGTGAAACCAGGAACACGACCCACTGTAAAACAGCAAGGAACCGAGAATACGAACCACTCTAACACAGCGAGAAACCGAGAACACGACCCACTCTAACACACCGAGAAACCGAGAACACGACCCACTCTAACACAGCGAGGAACCGAGAACACGACCCACTCTAACACACCGAGAAACCGAGAACACGACCCACTCTAACACACCGAGAAACCGAGAACACGACCCACTCTAACACAGCGAGAAACCGAGAACACGACCGACTATAACACAGCGAGAAACTGAGAACACGACCCACTCAAACACAGCGAGGAACCGAGAACACGACCCATTGTAACACAGCGAGAAACCGAGAACACCACCTACTCTAACACAGTGGGAAACCGAGAACACGACCCAATGTAACACAGCGAGACACCGAGAACACGACCCACTGTAACACAGCGACGAATGGAGAACACAACCCACTCGAACACAACAAGGAGCGGAAAACACGACCCACTCTAACAACGCGACAAACCGAGAACACGACCCACTCTAACAAAGCGACAAACCGAGAACACGACCCACTGTAACACAGCGAGAAAGCGAGAACACGACCCACTGTAACACAGCGAGAAACCGAGAACACGACCCACTGTAACACAGCGAGGAACCGAGAACACGACCCACTCGAACACAGCGAGAAACCGAGAACACGACCCACTGTAACACAGCGAGAAACCGAGAACACAACCCACTCTAACACAGCGAGAAACCAAGAACACGACCCACTCAACCAGCGAGGAACCGAGAACGCGACCCACTGTAACACAGCGAGAAACCGAGAGCATGACCAACTATAACAAAGCAAGAAACCAAGAACACGACCCACTCAACCAGCGAGGAACCGAGAACACGACCCACTCGAACACAGCGAGAAACCGAGAACACGATCCAATCTAACACAGGGAGAAACCGAGAACACGGCCCACTCTAACACAGTGACAAACCGAGAACACAACCCACCCGAACACAGTGGGGAACGGAGAACACAACCCACTGTAACACAGCGAGGAACCGAGAACAAGACCCGCTGTAACACAGCGTGAAACAGGGAACACGTCCCACTGTAAAACAGCAAGGAACCGAGAACAAGGCCCACTCTAACACAGCGAGAAACCGAGAACACGACCCACTGTAACACAGCGGGAAACCGAGAACACGACCCACTCTAACACAGCGAGAAACCGAGAACACGACACACTGTAACACAGCGAGAAACCGAGAACACAACCCACTCTAACACAATGAGAAACCGAGATCATGACCCACTCTAACACAGCGAGAAACGAGAACATGACCCACTCTGACAGAGGGAGAAACCAAGAACACGACCCACGCTAACACAGCGAGAAACCGAGAACACAACCCACTCTAACACAATGAGAAACCGAGATCATGACCCACTCTAACACAGCGAGAAACCGAGAACATGACCTACTCTAACAGAGCGAGAAAACGACCCACGCTAACACAGCGAGAAACCAAGAACACAACCCACTCGAACAATGCGATACACCGAGAACACGACCCACTCAAACAGCGAAGAACCGAGAACACAACCCACTCTAACATAGTGAGAAACCGAGAACACGACCCACTCTAACACAGCGAGAAATCGAGAACACGACCCACTCAAACAGCGAAGAACCGAGAACACGACCCACTGTAACACAGCGAGAAACCAATGAACATGACCCACTCTAACACAGCGAAAAAACGAGAACATGACCCACACTAACCGCGAGAAACCGAGAACACGACCAACTGTAACAAAGCAAGCTACAGAGAACACGATCCACTGTAACACAGCGAGAAACGGAGGACATGACACACTCTAACACAGCGAGAAACCGAGAACACGACCCACTCTAACACAGCGAGAAACCGAGAACACTATCCAATCTAACACAGGGAGAAACCGAGAACACGACCCACTCTAACACAGCAATAAACCAAGAACACGACCGATTCTAACACAGCGAGAATACGAGAACACGACCCACTCTAACACAGCGAGGAACCGAGAACACGACCCACTGTAACAGAGCGAGAACCGAGAACACGACCCAATGTAACACAGCGACGAATGGAGAACACGACCCAATGTAACACAGCGAGAAACCGAGAAAATGACCCACTGTAACACAGAGATAAAGCAAGAACACGACCCACTGCAACACAGCAAGGAACGGAAAACACGACCCACTCGAACACAGTGACAAACCGAGAAGACAACCCACTCCATCACAGCGACAAACCAAGAACACAACCCTCTCTAACACAGCGAGGAACGGAAAACAAGACCCACTGTAACACAGCGTGAAACCGGGAACACGACCCACTCTAACACAGCGAGGAACCGAGAACACGACCCACTGTAACACAGCGTGAAACCGAGAACACGACCCACTGTAAAACAGCAAGGAACCGAGAACACGACCCACTCTAACACAGCGAGGAACCGAGAACACAACCCACTCTAACACACCGAGAAACCGAGAACACGACCCACTCTAACACAGCGACAAACCAAGAACACAACCCTCTCTAACACAGCGAGAAAGCGAGAACACGACCCACTGTAACACAGCGAGAAACCGAGAACACGACCCACTCGAACACAGCGAGAAACCGAGAACACGACCCACTGTAACACAGCGAGAAACCGAGAACACAACCCACTCTAACACAGCGAGAAACCAAGAACACGACCCACTCAACCAGCGAGGAACCGAGAACGCGACCCACTGTAACACAGCGAGAAACCGAGAGCATGACCAACTATAACAAAGCAAGATACCGAGAACACGACCCACTGTAACACAGCGAGAAACCGAGAACACGACCCACTGTAACAGAGCTAGAAACCGAGAACACGACCCACTCTAAAGCAGCGAGAAACCGAGAACACGACCCACTGTAACACAGCTAGAAACCGAGAACACGACCCACTCTAACACACCGAGAAACCGAGAACACGACCCACTCTAACACAGCGAGGAACCGAGAACACGAGCGACTCTAACACAGCGAGAAACCGAGAACACGACCCACTCGAGCACAGCGAGGAACCGAGAACATGACCCACTGTAACACAGCGAGAAACCGAGAACACCACCTACTCTAACACAGTGAGAAACCGAGAACACGACCCAATGTAACACAGCGAGACACCGAGAACACGACCCACTGTAACACAGCAACGAATGGAGAACACGACCCACTGTAACACAACAAGGAACGGAAAACACGACCCACTCTAACAACGCGACAAACCGAGAACACGACCCACTCTAACAAAGCGACAAACCGAGAACACGACCCACTGTAAAACAGCAACAAACCGAGAGCACGGCCCCCTCTAACACAGCGAGAAACCGAGAACACGAACCACTCGAACACAGCTAGAAACCGAGAACACGACCCACTGTAACACAGCGAGAAAGCGAGAACACGGCCCACTCTAACACAGCGAGAAAACGAGAACACGACCCACTCTAACACAGCGAGAAACCGAGAACACGACCCAATGTAACACAGCGACGAACGGAGAACACGACCCAATGTAACACAGCGAGAAACTGAGAACATGACCCACTGTAACAGAGCGAGTAAGCGAGACCACGACCCACTGCAACACAGCAAGGAACGAAAAACAGGACCCACTCGAACACAGCGACAAACCGAGAACACGACCCACTCAAATAGCGAAGAACCGAGAACACGACCCACTGTAACACAGCGAGAAAACAAGAACATGACCCACTCTAACACAGCGAAAAAACGAGAACATGACCCACACTAACTGCGAGATACCAAGAACACGACCAACTATAACAAAGCAAGCTACAGAGAACACGATCCACTGTAAAACAGCGAGAAACGGAGGACATGACACACTCTAACACAGCGAGAAACCAAGAACACGACCCACTCGAACACAGCGAGAAACCGAGAACACGATCCAATCTAACACAGGGAGAAACCGAGAACACGGCCCACTCTAACACAGCGACAAACCGAGAACACAACCCACCCGAACACAGTGGGGAACGGAGAACACAACCCACTGTAACACAGCAAGGAACCGAGAACAAGACCCGCTGTAACACAGCGTGAAACAGGGAACACGTCCCACTGTAAAACAGCAAGGAACCGAGAACAAGGCCCACTCTAACACAGCGAGAAACCGAGAACACGACCCACTGTAACACAGCGGGAAACCGAGAACACGACCCACTCTAACACAGCGAGAAACCGAGAACACGACACACTGTAACACAGCGAGAAACCGAGAACACAACCCACTCTAACACAATGAGAAACCGAGATCATGACCCACTCTAACACAGCGAGAAAACGAGAACATGACCCACTCTGACAGAGGGAGAAACCAAGAACACGACCCACGCTAACACAGCGAGAAACCGAGAACACAACCCACTCTAACACAATGAGAAACCGAGATCATGACCCACTCTAACACAGCGAGAAACCGAGAACATGACCTACTCTAACAGAGCGAGAAAACGACCCACGCTAACACAGCGAGAAACCAAGAACACAACCCACTCGAACAATGCGATACACCGAGAACACGACCCACTCAAACAGCGAAGAACCGAGAACACAACCCACTCTAACATAGTGAGAAACCGAGAACAAGACCCACTCTAACACAGAGAGAAATCGAGAACACGACCCACTCAAACAGCGAAGAACCGAGAACACGACCCACTGTAACACAGCGAGAAACCAATGAACATGACCCACTCTAACACAGCGAAAAAACGAGAACATGACCCACACTAACCGCGAGAAACCGAGAACACGACCAACTGTAACAAAGCAAGCTACAGAGAACACGATCCACTGTAACACAGCGAGAAACGGAGGACATGACACACTCTAACACAGCGGGAAACCGAGAACACGACCCACTCTAACACAGCGAGAAACCGAGAACACTATCCAATCTAACACAGGGAGAAACCGAGAACACGACCCACTCTAACACAGCAATAAACCAAGAACACGACCGATTCTAACACAGCGAGAATCCGAGAACACGACCCACTCTAACACAGCGAGGAACCGAGAACACGACTCACTGTAACACAGCGAGAAACAGAGAACACGACCCACTCTAACACAGAGAGAAACCGAGAACACGACCCACTGTAACAGAGCGAGAAACCGAGAACACGACCCAATGTAACACAGCGAGAAACCGAGAAAATGACCCACTGTAACACAGAGATAAAGCAAGAACACGACCCACTGCAACACAGCAAGGAACGGAAAACACGACCCACTCGAACACAGTGACAAACCGAGAAGACAACCCACTCGAACACAGCGACAAACCAAGAACACAACCCTCTCTAACACAGTGGGGAACGGAGAACACGACCCACTGTAACACAGCGAGGAACAGAGAACAAGACCCACTGTAACACAGCGTGAAACCGGGAACACGACCCACTGTAAAACAGCAAGGAACCGAGAACACGACCCACTGTAACACAGCGAGGAACCGAGAACACGACCCACTCTAACACACCGAGAAACCGAGAACACGACCCACTCTAACACACCGAGAAACCGAGAACACGACCCACTCTAACACAGCGAGAAACCGAGAACACGACCGACTATAACACAGCGAGAAACTGAGAACACGACCCACTCAAACACAGCGAGGAACCGAGAACACGACCCATTGTAACACAGCGAGAAACCGAGAACACCACCTACTCTAACACAGTGGGAAACCGAGAACACGACCCAATGTAACACAGCGAGACACCGAGAACACGACCCACTGTAACACAGCGACGAATGGAGAACACAACCCACTCGAACACAACAAGGAGCGGAAAACACGACCCACTCTAACAACGCGACAAACCGAGAACACGACCCACTCTAACAAAGCGACAAACCGAGAACACGACCCACTGTAACACAGCGAGAAAGCGAGAACACGACCCACTGTAACACAGCGAGAAACCGAGAACACGACCCACTCGAACACAGCGAGAAACCGAGAACACGACCCACTCGAACACAGCGAGAAACCGAGAACACAACCCACTCTAACACAGCGAGAAACCAAGAACACGACCCACTCAACCAGCGAGGAACCGAGAACGCGACCCACTGTAACACAGCGAGAAACCGAGAGCATGACCAACTATAACAAAGCAAGATACCGAGAACACGACCCACTGTAACACAGCGAGAAACCGAGAACACGACCCACTGTAACACAGCTAGAAACCGAGAACACGACCCACTCTAAAGCAGCGAGAAACCGAGAACACGACCCACCGTAACACAGCTAGAAACCGAGAACACGACCCACTCTAACACACCGAGAAACCGAGAACACGACCCACTCTAACACAGCGAGGAACCGAGAACACGAGCGACTCTAACACAGCGAGAAACCGAGAACACGACCCACTCGAGCACAGCGAGGAACCGAGAACATGACCCACTGTAACACAGCGAGAAACCGAGAACACCACCTACTCTAACACAGTGAGAAACCGAGAACACGACCCAATGTAACACAGCGAGACACCGAGAACACGACCCACTGTAACACAGCAACGAATGGAGAACACGACCCACTGTAACACAACAAGGAACGGAAAACACGACCCACTCTAACAACGCGACAAACCGAGAACACGACCCACTCTAACAAAGCGACAAACCGAGAACACGACCCACTGTAAAACAGCAACAAACCGAGAGCACGGCCCCCTCTAACACAGCGAGAAACCGAGAACACGAACCTCTCGAACACAGCTAGAAACCGAGAACACGACCCACTGTAACACAGCGAGAAAGCGAGAACACGGCCCACTCTAACACAGCGAGAAAACGAGAACACGACCCACTCTAACACAGCGAGAAACCGAGAACACGACCCAATGTAACACAGCGACGAACGGAGAACACGACCCAATGTAACACAGCGAGAAACTGAGAACATGACCCACTGTAACAGAGCGAGTAAGCGAGACCACGACCCACTGCAACACAGCAAGGAACGAAAAACAGGACCCACTCGAACACAGCGACAAACCGAGAACACGACCCACTCAAACAGCGAAGAACCGAGAACACGACCCACTGTAACACAGCGAGAAAACAAGAACATGACCCACTCTAACACAGCGAAAAAACGAGAACATGACCCACACTAACTGCGAGATACCAAGAACACGACCAACTATAACAAAGCAAGCTACAGAGAACACGATCCACTGTAAAACAGCGAGAAACGGAGGACATGACACACTCTAACACAGCGAGAAACCAAGAACACGACCCACTCGAACACAGCGAGAAACCGAGAACACGATCCAATCTAACACAGGAAGAAACCGAGAACACGGCCCACTCTAACACAGCGACAAACCGAGAACACAACCCACCCGAACACAGTGGGGAACGGAGAACACAACCCACTGTAACACAGCAAGGAACCGAGAACAAGACCCGCTGTAACACAGCGTGAAACAGGGAACACGTCCCACTGTAAAACAGCAAGGAACCGAGAACAAGGCCCACTCTAACACAGCGAGAAACCGAGAACACGACCCACTGTAACACAGCGGGAAACCGAGAACACGACCCACTCTAACACAGCGAGAAACCGAGAACACGACACACTGTAACACAGCGAGAAACCGAGAACACAACCCACTCTAACACAATGAGAAACCGAGATCATGACCCACTCTAACACAGCGAGAAAACGAGAACATGACCCACTCTGACAGAGGGAGAAACCAAGAACACGACCCACGCTAACACAGCGAGAAACCGAGAACACAACCCACTCTAACACAATGAGAAACCGAGATCATGACCCACTCTAACACAGCGAGAAACCGAGAACATGACCTACTCTAACAGAGCGAGAAAACGACCCACGCTAACACAGCGAGAAACCAAGAACACAACCCACTCGAACAATGCGATACACCGAGAACACGACCCACTCAAACAGCGAAGAACCGAGAACACAACCCACTCTAACATAGTGAGAAACCGAGAACACGACCCACTCTAACACAGCGAGAAACCGAGAACACTATCCAATCTAACACAGGGAGAAACCGAGAACACGACCCACTCTAACACAGCAATAAACCAAGAACACGACCGATTCTAACACAGCGAGAATCCGAGAACACGACCCACTCTAACACAGCGAGGAACCGAGAACACGACTCACTGTAACACAGTGAGAAACAGAGAACACGACCCACTCTAACACAGAGAGAAACCGAGAACACGACCCACTCTAACAGAGCGAGAAACCGAGAACACGACCCAATGTAACACAGCGACGAATGGAGAACACGACCCAATGTAACACAGCGAGAAACCGAGAAAATGACCCACTGTAACACAGAGATAAAGCAAGAACACGACCCACTGCAACACAGCAAGGAACGGAAAACACGACCCACTCGAACACAGTGACAAACCGAGAAGACAACCCTCTCTAACACAGCGACAAACCAAGAACACAACCCTCTCTAACACAGTGGGGAATGGAGAACACGACCCACGGTAACACAGCGAGGAACGGAGAAAAAGACCCACTGTAACACAGCGTGAAACCGGGAACACGACCCACTGTAAAACAGCAAGGAACCGAGAATACGAACCACTCTAACACAGCGAGAAACCGAGAACACGACCCACTCTAACACACCGAGAAACCGAGAACACGACCCACTCTAACACAGCGAGGAACCGAGAACACGACCCACTCTAACACAGCGAGAAACTGAGAACACGACCCACTCAAACACAGCGAGGAACCGAGAACACGACCCATTGTAACACAGCGAGAAACCGAGAACACCACCTACTCTAACACAGTGGGAAACCGAGAACACGACCCAATGTAACACAGCGAGACACCGAGAACACGACCCACTGTAACACAGCGACGAATGGAGAACACGACCCACTCGAACACAACAAGGAGCGGAAAACACGACCCACTCTAACAACGCGACAAACCGAGAACACGACCCACTCTAACAAAGCGACAAACCGAGAACACGACCCAATGTAACACAGCGAGAAAGCGAGAACACGACCCACTGTAACACAGCGAGAAACCGAGAACACGACCCACTCGAACACAGCGAGAAACCGAGAACACGACCCACTCGAACACAGCGAGAAACCGAGAACACAACCCACTCTAACACAGCGAGAAACCAAGAACACGACACACTCAACCAGCGAGGAACCGAGAACACGACCCACTGTAACACAGCGAGAAACCGAGAACACGACCAACTATAACAAAGCAAGATACCGAGAACACGACCCACTGTAACACAGCGAGAAACTGAGAACACGACCCACTCGAACACAGCTAGAAACCGAGAACACGACCCACTCTAAAGCAGCGAGAAACCGAGAACACGACCCACCGTAACACAGCTAGAAACCGAGAACACGACCCACTCTAACACACCGAGAAACCGAGAACACGACCCACTCTAACACAGCGAGGAACCGAGAACACGACCCACTCTAACACAGCGAGAAACCGAGAACACGACCCACTCGAGCACAGCGAGGAACCGAGAACATGACCCACTGTAACACAGCGAGAAACCGAGAACACCACCTACTCTAACACAGTGAGAAACCGAGAACACGACCCAATGTAACCCAGCGAGACACCGAGAACACGACCCACTGTAACACAGCGACGAATGGAGAACACGACCCACTGTAACACAACAAGGAACGGAAAACACGACCCACTCTAACAACGCGACAAACCGAGAACACGACCCACTCTAACAAAGCGACAAACCGAGAACACGACCCACTGTAAAACAGCAACAAACCGAGAGCACGGCCCCCTCTAACACAGCGAGAAACCGAGAACACGAACCACTCGAACACAGCGAGAAACCGAGAACACGACCCACTCGAACACAGCGAGAAAGCGAGAACACGGCCCACTCTAACACAGCGAGAAAACGAGAACACGACCCACTCTAACACAGCGAGAAACCGAGAACACGACCCAATGTAACACAGCGACGAACGGAGAACACGACCCAATGTAACACAGCGAGAAACTGAGAACATGACCCACTGTAACAGAGCGAGTAAGCGAGACCACGACCCACTGCAACACAGCAAGGAACGAAAAACAGGACCCACTCGAACACAGCGACAAACCGAGAACACAACCCACTCAAACAGCGAAGAACCGAGAACACGACCCACTCAAACAGCGAAGAACCGAGAACACGACCCACTGTAACACAGCGAGAAACCAAGAACATGACCCACTCTAACACAGCGAAAAAACGAGAACATGACCCACACTAACTGCGAGATACCAAGAACACGACCAACTATAACAAAGCAAGCTACAGAGAACACGATCCACTGTAACACAGCGAGAAACGGAGGACATGACACACTCTAACACAGCGAGAAACCGAGAACACGACCCACTCTAACACAACGAGAAACCGAGAACACTATCCAATCTAACACAGGGAGAAACCGAGAACACGACCCACTCTAACACAGCAATAAACCAAGAACACGACCGATTCTAACACAGCGAGAATCCGAGAACACGACCCACTCTAACACAGCGAGGAACCGAGAACACGACTCACTGTAACACAGCGAGAAACAGAGAACACGACCCACTCTAACACAGAGAGAAACCGAGAACACGACCCACTGTAACAGAGCGAGAAACCGAGAACACGACCCAATGTAACACAGCGAGAAACCGAGAAAATGACCCACTGTAACACAGAGATAAAGCAAGAACACGACCCACTGCAACACAGCAAGGAACGGAAAACACGACCCACTCGAACACAGTGACAAACCGAGAAGACAACCCACTCTAACACAGCGACAAACCAAGAACACAACCCTCTCTAACACAGTGGGGAACGGAGAACACGACCAGCTGTAACACAGCGTGAAACCGAGAACACGACCCACTGTAACACAGCGTGAAACCGGGAACACGACCCACTGTAAAACAGCAAGGAACCGAGAACACGACCCACTCTAACACAGCGAGAAACCGGGAACACGACCCACTGTAAAACAGCAAGGAACCGAGAATACGAACCACTCTAACACAGCGAGAAACCGAGAACACGACCCACTCTAACACACCGAGAAACCGAGAACACGACCCACTCTAACAAAGCGACAAACCGAGAACACGACCCACTGTAAAACAGCAACAAACCGAGAGCACGGCCCCCTCTAACACAGCAAGAAACCGAGAACACGAACCACGCGAACACAGCTAGAAACCGAGAACACGACCCACTCGAACACAGCGAGAAAGCGAGAACACGGCCCACTCTAACACAGCGAGAAAACGAGAACACGACCCACTCTAACACAGCGAGAAACCGAGAACACGACCCAATGTAACACAGCGACGAACGGAGAACACGACCCAATGTAACACAGCGAGAAACTGAGAACATGACCCACTGTAACAGAGCGAGTAAGCGAGACCACGACCCACTGCAACACAGCAAGGAACGAAAAACAGGACCCACTCGAACACAGCGACAAACCGAGAACACGACCCACTCAAACAGCGAGGAACCGAGAACACGACCCACTGTAACACAGCGAGAAAACAAGAACATGACCCACTCTAACACAGCGAAAAAACGAGAACATGACCCACACTAACTGCGAGATACCAAGAACACGACCAACTATAACAAAGCAAGCTACAGAGAACACGATCCACTGTAAAACAGCGAGAAACGGAGGACATGACACACTCTAACACAGCGAGAAACCGAGAACACGACCCACTCGAACACAGCGAGAAACCGAGAACACTATCCAATCTAACACAGGGAGAAACCGAGAACACGACCCACTCTAACACAGCAATAAACCGAGAACAAGACCGATTCTAACACAGCGAGAAACCGAGAACACGGCCCACTCTAACACAGCGACAAACCGAGAACACAACCCACCCGAACACAGTGGGGAACGGAGAACACAACCCACTGTAACACAGCGAGGAACCGAGAACAAGACCCGCTGTAACACAGCGTGAAACAGGGAACACGTCCCACTGTAAAACAGCAAGGAACCGAGAACAAGGCCCACTCTAACACAGCGAGAAACCGAGAACACGACCCACTGTAACACAGCGGGAAACCGAGAACACGACCCACTCTAACACAGCGAGAAACCGAGAACACGACACACTGTAACACAGCGAGAAACCGAGAACACAACCCACTCTAACACAATGAGAAACCGAGATCATGACCCACTCTAACACAGCGAGAAAACGAGAACATGACCCACTCTGAAAGAGGGAGAAACCAAGAACACGACCCATGCTAACACAGCGAGAAACCGAGAACACAACCCACTCTAACACAATGAGAAACCGAGATCATGACCCACTCTAACACAGCGAGAAACCGAGAACATGACCTACTCTAACAGAGCGAGAAAACGACCCACGCTAACACAGCGAGAAACCAAGAACACAACCCACTCGAACAATGCGATACACCGAGAACACGACCCACTCAAACAGCGAAGAACCGAGAACACAACCCACTCTAACATAGTGAGAAACCGAGAACACGACCCACTCTAACACAGCGAGAAATCGAGAACACGACCCACTCAAACAGCGAAGAATCGAGAACACGACCCACTGTAACACAGCGAGAAACCAAGAACATGACCCACTCTAACACAGCGAAAAAACGAGAACATGACCCACACTAACCGTGAGAAACCGAGAACACGACCAACTCTAACAAAGCAAGCTACAGAGAACACGATCCACTGTAACACAGCGAGAAACGGAGGACATGACACACTCTAACACAGCGAGAAACCGAGAACACGACCCACTCTAACACAGCGAGAAACCGAGAACACGATCCAATCTAACACAGGGAGAAACCGAGAACACGACCCGCTCTAACACAGGGAGAAACCGAGAACACGACCCACTCTAACACAGCAATAAACCAAGAACACGACCCACTCTAACAGCGAGAATCCGAGAACACGACCCACTCTAACACAGCGAGGAGCCGAGAACACGACTCACTGTAACACAGCGAGAAACAGAGAACACGACCCACTCTAACACAGAGAGAAACCGAGAACACGACCCACTGTAACAGAGTGAGAAACCGAGAACACGACCCAATGTAACACAGCGACGAATGGAGAACACGACCCAATGTAACACAGCGAGAAACCGAGAAAATGACCCACTGTAACACAGAGATAAAGCGAGAACACGACCCACTGCAACACAGCAAGGAACGGAAAACACGACCCACTCGAACACAGTGACAAACCGAGAAGACAACCCACTCTAACACAGCGACAAACCAAGAACACAACCCTCTCTAACACAGTGGGGAACGGAGAACACGACCCACGGTAACACAGCGAGGAACCGAGAACAAGACCCACTGTAACACAGCGTGAAACCGGGAACACGACCCACTGTAAAACAGCGAGGAACCGAGAATACGAACCACTCTAACACAGCGAGGAACCGAGAACACAACCCACTCTAACACACCGAGAAACCGAGAACACGACCCACTCTAACACAGCGAGGAACCGAGAACACGACCGACTCTAACAAAGCGAGAAACTGAGAACACGACCCACTCGAACACAGCGAGGAACCGAGAACACGACCCATTGTAACACAGCGAGAAACCGAGAACACCACCAACTCTAACATAGTGAGAAACCGAGAACACGACCCAATGTAACACAGCGAGACACCGAGAACACGACCCACTGTAACACAGCGACGAATGGAGAACATGACCCACTTGAACACAACAAGGAGCGGAAAACACGACCCACTCTAACAACGCGACAAACCGAGAACACGACCCACTCTAACAAAGCGACAAACCGAGAACACGACCCACTGTAACACAGCGAGAAAGCGAGAACACGACACACTGTAACACAGCGAGAAACCGAGAACACGACCCACTCGAACACAGCGAGAAACCGAGAACACGACCCACTGTAACACAGCGAGAAACCGAGAACACAACCCACTCTAACACAGCGAGAAACCAAGAACACGACACACTCAACCAGCGAGGAACCGAGAACACGACCCACTGTAACACAGCGAGAAACCGAGAACACGACCAACTATAACAAAGCAAGATACCGAGAACACGACCCACTGTAACACAGCGAGAAACCGAGAACACGACCCACTGTAACACAGCTAGAAACCGAGAACACGACCCACTCTAAAGCAGCGAGAAACCGAGAACACGACCCACTGTAACACAGCTAGAAACCGAGAACACGACCACTCGAGCACAGCGAGGAACCGAGAACATGACCCACCGTAACACAGCGAGAAACCGAGAACACCACCTACTCTAACACAGTGAGAAACCGAGAACACGACCCAATGTAACACAGCGAGACACCGAGAACACGACCCACTGTAACACAGCGAGAAACCGAGAACACGACCAACTATAACAAAGCAAGATACCGAGAACACGACCCACTGTAACACAGCGAGAAACTGAGAACACGACCCACTAGAACACAGCTAGAAACCGAGAACACGACCCACTGTAAAGCAGCGAGAAACCGAGAACACGACCCACCGTAACACAGCTAGAAACCGAGAACACGACCCACTCTAACACACCGAGAAACCGAGAACACGACCCACTCTAACACAGCGAGGAACCGAGAACACGACCCACTCTAACACAGCGAGAAACCGAGAACACGACCCACTCGAGCACAGCGAGGAACCGAGAACATGACCCACTGTAACACAGCGAGAAACCGAGAACACCACCTACTCTAACACAGTGAGAAACCGAGAACACGACCCAATGTAACACAGCGAGACACCGAGAACACGACCCACTGTAACACAGCGACGAATGGAGAACACGACCCACTGTAACACAACAAGGAACGGAAAACACGACCCACTCTAACAACGCGACAAACCGAGAACACGACCCACTCTAACAAAGCGACAAACCGAGAACATGACCCACTGTAAAACAGCAACAAACCGAGAGCACGGCCCCCTCTAACACAGCGAGAAACCGAGAACACGAACCACTCGAACACAGCGAGAAACCGAGAACACGACCCACTCGAACACAGCGAGAAAGCGAGAACACGGCCCACTCTAACACAGCGAGAAAACGAGAACACGACCCACTCTAACACAGCGAGAAACCGAGAACACGACCCAATGTAACACAGCGACGAACGGAGAACACGACCCAATGTAACACAGCGAGAAACTGAGAACATGACCCACTGTAACAGAGCGAGTAAGCGAGACCACGACCCACTGCAACACAGCAAGGAACGAAAAACAGGACCCACTCGAACACAGCGACAAACCGAGAACACAACCCACTCAAACAGCGAAGAACCGAGAACACGACCCACTCAAACAGCGAAGAACCGAGAACACGACCCACTGTAACACAGCGAGAAACCAAGAACATGACCCACTCTAACACAGCGAAAAAACGAGAACATGACCCACACTAACTGCGAGATACCAAGAACACGACCAACTATAACAAAGCAAGCTACAGAGAACACGATCCACTGTAACACAGCGAGAAACGGAGGACATGACACACTCTAACACAGCGAGAAACAGAGAACACGACCCACTCTAACACAGCGAGAAACCGAGAACACTATCCAATCTAACACAGAGAGAAACCGAGAACACGACCCACTCTAACACAGCAATAAACCAAGAACACGACCGATTCTAACACAGCGAGAATCCGAGAACACGACCCACTGTAACAGAGCGAGAAACCGAGAACACGACCCAATGTAACACAGCGAGAAACCGAGAACACGACCCAATGTAACACAGCGAGAAACCGAGAAAATGACCCACTGTAACACAGAGATAAAGCAAGAACACGACCCACTGCAACACAGCAAGGAACGGAAAACACGACCCACTCGAACACAGTGACAAACCGAGAAGACAACCCACTCTAACACAGCGACAAACCAAGAACACAACCCTCTCTAACACAGTGGGGAACGGAGAACACGACCCACTAACACAGCGTGAAACCGGGAACACGACCCACTGTAAAACAGCAAGGAACCGAGAATACGAACCACTCTAACACAGCGAGAAACCGAGAACACGACCCACTCTAACACACCGAGAAACCGAGAACACGACCCACTCTAACAAAGCGACAAACCGAGAACACGACCCACTGTAAAACAGCAACAAACCGAGAGCACGGCCCCCTCTAACACAGCAAGAAACCGAGAACACGAACCACTCGAACACAGCTAGAAACCGAGAACACGACCCACTGTAACACAGCGAGAAAGCGAGAACACGGCCCACTCTAACACAGCGAGAAAACGAGAACACGGCCCACTCTAACACAGCGAGAAAACGAGAACACGACCCACTCTAACACAGCGAGAAACCGAGAACACGACCCAATGTAACACAGCGACGAACGGAGAACACGACCCAATGTAACACAGCGAGAAACTGAGAACATGACCCACTGTAACAGAGCGAGTAAGCGAGACCACGACCCACTGCAACACAGCAAGGAACGAAAAACAGGACCCACTCGAACACAGCGACAAACCGAGAACACGACCCACTCAAACAGCGAAGAACCGAGAACACGACCCACTGTAACACAGCGAGAAAACAAGAACATGACCCACTCTAACACAGCGAAAAAACGAGAACATGACCCACACTAACTGCGAGATACCAAGAACACGACCAACTATAACAAAGCAAGCTACAGAGAACACGATCCACTGTAAAACAGCGAGAAACGGAGGACATGACACACTCTAACACAGCGAGAAACCGAGAACACGACCCACTCGAACACAGCGAGAAACCGAGAACACGACCCACTCGAACACAGGGAGAAACCGAGAACACGGCCCACTCTAACACAGCGACAAACCGAGAACACAACCCACCCGAACACAGTGGGGAACGGAGAACACAACCCACTGTAACACAGCGAGGAACCGAGAACAAGACCCGCTGTAACACAGCGTGAAACAGGGAACACGTCCCACTGTAAAACAGCAAGGAACCGAGAACAAGGCCCACTCTAACACAGCGAGAAACCGAGAACACGACCCACTGTAACACAGCGGGAAACCGAGAACACGACCCACTCTAACACAGCGAGAAACCGAGAACACGACACACTGTAACACAGCGAGAAACCGAGAACACAACCCACTCTAACACAATGAGAAACCGAGATCATGACCCACTCTAACACAGCGAGAAAACGAGAACATGACCCACTCTGACAGAGGGAGAAACCAAGAACACGACCCATGCTAACACAGCGAGAAACCGAGAACACAACCCACTCTAACACAACGAGAAACCGAGATCATGACCCACTCTAACACAGCGAGAAACCGAGAACATGACCTACTCTAACAGAGCGAGAAAACGACCCACGCTAACACAGCGAGAAACCAAGAACACGACCCATTCGAACAATGCGATACACCGAGAACACGACCCACTCAAACAGCGAAGAACCGAGAACACAACCCACTCTAACATAGTGAGAAACCGAGAACACGACCCACTCTAACACAGCGAGAAATCGAGAACACGACCCACTCAAACAGCGAAGAACCGAGAACACGACCCACTGTAACACAGCGAGAAACCAAGAACATGACCCACTCTAACACAGCGAAAAAACGAGAACATGACCCACACTAACCGTGAGAAACCGAGAACACGACCAACTATAACAAAGCAAGCTACAGAGAACACGATCCACTGTAACACAGCGAGAAACGGAGGACATGACACACTCTAACACAGCGAGAAACCGAGAACACGACCCACTCTAACACAGCGAGAAACCGAGAACACGATCCAATCTAACACAGGGAGAAACCGAGAACACGACCCACTCTAACACAGGGAGAAACCGAGAACACGACCCACTCTAACACAGCAATAAACCAAGAACACGACCCACTCTAACAGCGAGAATCCGAGAACACGACCCACTCTAACACAGCGAGGAGCCGAGAACACGACTCACTGTAACACAGCGAGAAACAGAGAACACGACCCACTCTAACACGGAGAGAAACCGAGAACACGACCCAATGTAACACAGCGACGAATGGAGAACACGACCCAATGTAACACAGCGAGAAACCGAGAAAATGACCCACTGTAACACAGAGATAAAGCGAGAACACGACCCACTGCAACACAGCAAGGAACGGAAAACACGACCCACTCGAACACAGTGACAAACCGAGAAGACAACCCACTCTAACACAGCGACAAACCAAGAACACAACCCTCTCTAACACAGTGGGGAACGGAGAACACGACCCACGGTAACACAGCGAGGAACCGAGAACAAGACCCACTGTAACACAGCGGGAAACCGGGAACACGACCCACTGTAAAACAGCGAGGAACCGAGAACACGAACCACTCTAACACAGCGAGGAACCGAGAACACAACCCACTCTAACACACCGAGAAACCGAGAACACGACCCACTCTAACACAGCGAGGAACCGAGAACACGACCGACTCTAACAAAGCGAGAAACTGAGAACACGACCCACTCGAACACAGCGAGGAACCGAGAACACGACCCATTGTAACACAGCGAGAAACCGAGAACACCACCTACTCTAACACAGTGAGAAACCGAGAACACGACCCAATGTAACACAGCGAGACACCGAGAACACGACCCACTGTAACACAGCGACGAATGGAGAACATGACCCACTTGAACACAACAAGGAGCGGAAAACACGACCCACTCTAACAACGCGACAAACCGAGAACACGACCCACTCTAACAAAGCGACAAACCGAGAACACGACCCACTGTAACACAGCGAGAAAGCGAGAACACGACACACTGTAACACAGCGAGAAACCGAGAACACGACCCACTCGAACACAGCGAGAAACCGAGAACACGACCCACTGTAACACAGCGAGAAACCGAGAACACAACCCACTCTAACACAGCGAGAAACCAAGAACACGACACACTCAACCAGCGAGGAACCGAGAACACGACCCACTGTAACACAGCGAGAAACCGAGAACACGACCAACTATAACAAAGCAAGATACCGAGAACACGACCCACTGTAACACAGCGAGAAACCGAGAACACGACCCACTGTAACACAGCTAGAAACCGAGAACACGACCCACTCTAAAGCAGCGAGAAACCGAGAACACGACCCACTGTAACACAGCTAGAAACCGAGAACACGACCCACTCGAGCACAGCGAGGAACCGAGAACATGACCCACCGTAACACAGCGAGAAACCGAGAACACCACCTACTCTAACACAGTGAGAAACCGAGAACACGACCCAATGTAACACAGCGAGACACCGAGAACACGACCCACTGTAACACAGCGACGAATGGAGAACACGACCCACTGTAACACAACAAGGAACGGAAAACACGACCCACTCTAACAACGCGACAAACCGAGAACACGACCCACTCTAACACAGCGAGAATCCGAGAACACGACCCAATGTAACACAGCGACGAACGGAGAACACGACCCAATGTAACACAGCGAGAAACTGAGAACATGACCCACTGTAACAAAGCGAGTAAGCGAGACCACGACCCACTGCAACACAGCAAGGAACGAAAAACAGGACCCACTCGAACACAGCGACAAACCGAGAACACGGCCCACTCTAACACAGCGACAAACCGAGAACACAATCCACCCTAACACAGTGGGGAACGGAGAACACGACCAGCTGTAACACAGCGTGAAACAGGGTACACGTCCCACTGTAAAACAGCAAGGAACCGAGAACACGGCCCACTCGAACACAGCGAGAAACCGAGAACACGACCCACTGTAAAACAGCAACAAACCGAGAGCATGGCCCCCTCTAACACAGTGAGAAACCGAGAACACGAACCACTCGAACACAGCGAGAAAGCGAGAACACGACCCACTGTAACACAGCGAGAAACCGAGAGCATGGCCCCCTCTAACACAGCGAGAAACCGAGAACACGACCCACTCGAACACAGCGAGAAAGCGAGAACACGGCCCACTCTAACACAGCGAGAAAACGAGAACATGACCCACTCTAACACAGCGAGAATCCGAGAACACGACCCAATGTAACACAGCGACGAACGGAGAACACGACCCAATGTAACACAGCGAGAAACTGAGAACATGACCCACTGTAACAAAGCGAGTAAGCGAGACCACGACCCACTGCAACACAGCAAGGAACGAAAAACAGGACCCACTCGAACACAGGGACAAACCGAGAACACGCCCCACTCTAACACAGCGACAAACCGAGAACACAACCCACCCTAACACAGTGGGGAACGGAGAACACGACCTACTGTAACACAGCGAGGAACCGAGAACAAGACCCACTGTAACACAGCGTGAAACAGGGTACACGTCCCACTGTAAAACAGCAAGGAACCGAGAACACGACCCACTCTAACACAGCGAGAAACCGAGAACACGACACATTGTAACACAGCGGGAAACCGAGAACACGACCCACTCTAACACAGCGAGAAACCGAGAACACGACACACTGTAACACAGTGAGAAACCGAGAACACGACACACTCTAACACAATGAGAAACCGAGATCATGACCCACTCTAACACAGCGAGAAACCGAGAACACGACACACTCAACCAGCGAGGAACCGAGAACACGACCCACTGTAACACAGCGAGAAACCGAGAACACGACCAACTATAACAAAGCAAGATACCGAGAACACGACCCAATGTAACACAGCGAGAAACCGAGAACACGACCCACTGTAACACAGCGAGAAACCAAGAACACGACCCACGCTAGCACAGCGAGAAACCGAGAACACAACACACTCTAACACAATGAGAAACCGAGATCATGACCCACTCTAACACAGCGAGAAACCGAGAACATGACCTACTCTAACAGAGCGAGAAAACGACCCACGCTAATACAGCGAGAAACCAAGAACACAACCCACTCAAACAATGCGATACACCGAAAACACGACCCACTCAAACAGCGAGGAACCGGGAACACAACCCACTCTAACATAGTGAGAAACCGAGAACACGACCCACTCTAACACAGCGAGAAACCGAGAACACGACCCACTCAAACAGCGAAGAACCGAGAACACGACCCACTGTAACACAGCGAGAAACCAAGAACATGACCCACTCTAACACAGCGAGAAAGCGAGAACACGACCCACTGTAACACAGCGAGAAACCGAGAACACGACCCACTCGAACACAGCGAGAAACCGAGAACACGACCCACTCTAACAACGCGACAAACCGAGAAAACGACCCACTTTAACAAAGCGACAAACCGAGAACACGACCCACTGTAACACAGCGAGAACACGACCCACTGTAACACAGCGAGAAACCGAGAACACGACCCACTCGAACACAGCGAGAAACCGAGAACACGACCCACTGTAACACAGCGAGAAACCGAGAACACAACCCACTCTAACACAGCGAGAAACCAAGAACACGACACACTCAACCAGCGAGGAACCGAGAACACGACCCACTGTAACACAGCGAGAAACCGAGAACACGACCAACTATAACAAAGCAAGATACCGAGAACACGACCCACTGTAACACAGCGAGAAACCGAGAACACGACCCACTGTAACACAGCGAGAAACCGAGAACACGACCTACTCTAAAGCAGCGAGAAACCGAGAACACGACCCACTGTAACACAGCTAGAAACCGAGAACACGACCCACTCTAACACACCGAGAAACCGAGAACACGACCCACTCTAACACAGCGAGGAACCGAGAACACGAGCGACTCCAACACAGCGAGAAACCGAGAACACGACCCACTCAAACAGCGAAGAACCGAGAACACGACCCACTGTAACACAGCGAGAAACCAAGAACATGACCCACTCTAACACAGCGAAAAAACGACAACATGACCCACACTAACTGCGAGAAACCGAGAACACGACCAACTATAACAAAGCAAGCTACAGAGAACACGATCCACTGTAACACAGCGAGAAACGGAGGACATGACACACTCTAACACAGCGAGAAACCGAGAACATGACCCACTCTAACACAGCGACAAACCGAGAACACAACCCACCCTAACACAGTGGGGAACGGAGAACACGACCCACTGTAACACAGCGAGGAACCGAGAACAAGACCCGCTGTAACACAGCGTGAAACAGGGTACACGTCCCACTGTAAAACAGCAAGGAACCGAGAACACGGCCCACTCTAACACAGCGAGAAACCGAGAACACGACCCACTGTAACACAGCGGGAAACCAAGAACACGACCCACTCTAACACAGCGAGAAACCGAGAACACGACCCACTGTAACACAGCGAGAAACCGAGAACACGACACACTCTAACACAATGAGAAACCGAGATCATGACCCACTCTAACACAGCGAGAAACCGAGAACATGACCCACTCTGACAGAGCGAGAAACCAAGAACACGACCCACGCTAACACAGCGAGAAACCGAGAACACAACCCACTCTAACACAATGAGAAACCGAGATCATGACCCACTCTAACACAGCGAGAAACCGAGAACATGACCTACTCTAACAGACGAGAAAACGACCCACGCTAATACAATGAGAAACCAAGAACACAACCCACTCAAACAATGCGATGCACCGAAAACACGACCCACTCAAACAGCGTGGAACCGAGAACACAACCCACTCTAACATAGTGAGAAACCGAGAACACGAGCCATTCTAACACAGCGAGAAACCGAGAACACGACCCACTCAAACAGCGAAGAACCGAGAACACGACCCACTGTAACACAGCGAGAAACCAAGAACATGACCCACTCTAACACAGCGAGAAAGCGAGAACACGACCCACTGTAACACAGCGAGAAACCGAGAACACGACCCACTCGAACACAGCGAGAAACCGAGAACACGACCCACTCTAACAACGCGACAAACCGAGAACACGACCCACTCTAACAACGCAACAAACCGAGAACACGACCCACTCTAACAAAGCGACAAACCGAGAACACGACCCACTGTAACACAGCGAGAACAGGACCCACTGTAACACAGCGAGAAACCGAGAACACGACCCACTCGAACATAGCGAGAAACCGAGAACACGACCCACTCGAACACAGCGAGAAACCGAGAACACAACCCACTCGAACACAGCGAGAAACCAAGAACACGACACACTCAACCAGCGAGGAACCGAGAACACGACCCACTGTAACACAGCGAGAAACCGAGAACACGACCAACTATAACAAAGCGAGATACCGAGAACACGACCCACTGTAACACAGCGAGAAAACGAGAACACGACCCACTGTAACACAGCGAGAAACCGAGAACACGACCCACTCTAAAGCAGCGAGAAACCGAGAACACAACCCACTGTAACACAGCTAGAAACCGAGAACACGACCCACTCTAACACACCGAGAAACCGAGAACACGACCCACTCTAACACAGCGAGGAACCGAGAACACGACCCACTCTAACACAGCGAGGAACCGAGAACACGAGCGACTCCAACACAGCGAGAAACCGAGAACACGACCCACTCAAACAGCGAAGAACCGAGAACACGACCCACTGTAACACAGCGAGAAACCAAGAACATGACCCACTCTAACACAGCGAAAAAACGACAGCATGACCCACACGAACTGCGAGAAACCGAGAACATGACCAACTATAACAAAGCAAGCTACAGAGAACACGATCCACTGTAACACAGCGAGAAACGGAGGACATGACACACTCTAACACAGCGAGAAACCGAGAACACGACCCACTCTAACACAGCGAGAAACCGAGAACACGATCCAATCTAACACAGGGAGAAACCGAGAACACGACCCACTCTAACACAGCAATAAACCGAGAACACGACCAATTCTAACACAGCGAGAATCCGAGAACACGACCCACTCTAACACAGCGAGGAACCGAGAACACAACCCACTGTAACACAGCTAGAAACCGAGAACACGACCCACTCTAACACACCGAGAAACCGAGAACACGACCCACTCTAACACAGCGAGGAACCGAGAACACGACCCACTCTAACACAGCGAGGAACCGAGAACACGAGCGACTCCAACACAGCGAGAAACCGAGAACACGACCCACTCAAACAGCGAAGAACCGAGAACACGACCCACTGTAACACAGCGAGAAACCAAGAACATGACCCACTCTAACACAGCGAAAAAACGACAACATGACCCACACGAACTGCGAGAAACCGAGAACACGACCAACTATAACAAAGCAAGCTACAGAGAACACGATCCACTGTAACACAGCGAGAAACGGAGGACATGACACACTCTAACACAGCGAGAAAACGAGAACACGACCCACTCTAACACAGCGAGAAACCGAGAACACGATCCAATCTAACACAGGGAGAAACCGAGAACACGACCCACTCTAACACAGCAATAAACCGAGAACACGACCAATTCTAACACAGCGAGAATCCGAGAACACGACCCACTCTAACACAGCGAGGAACCGAGAACACGACCCACTGTAACACAGCGAGAAACAGAGAACACGACCCACTGTAACACAGCGAGAAACAGAGAACACGACCCACTGTAACACAGCGAGAAAGCGAGAACACGACCCACTGTAACACAGCGAGAAACCGAGAACACGACCCACTCGAACACAGCGAGAAACCGAGAACACGACCATCTCTAACACAGCGAGAAACCGAGAACACGACCCAGTGTAACAGAGCGAGAAACCGAGAACACGACCCAATGTAACACAGCGACGAATGGAGAACACGACCCAATGTAACACAGCGAGAAACCGAGAAAATGACCCACTGTAACACAGAGATAAAGCGAGAACACGACCCACTGCAACACAGCAAGGAACGGAAAACACGACCCACTCGAACACAGCGACAAACCGAGAAGACAACCCACTCTAACACAGCGACAAACCAAGAACACAACCCTCTCTAACACAGTGGGGAATGGAGAACACGACCCACTGTAACACAGCGAGAAACCGAGAACACGACCCACTCGAACACAGCGAGAAACCGAGAACACGACCAACTCTAACACAGCGAGAAACCGAGAACACGACCCAGTGTAACAGAGCGAGAAACCGAGAACACGCCCCACGGTAACACAGCGTGAAACCGGGAACACGACCCACTGCAACACAGCAAGGAACGGTAAACACGACCCACTCGAACACAGCGACAAACCGAGAAGACAACCCACTCTAACACAGCGACAAACCAAGAACACAACCCTCTCTAACACAGTGGGGAACGGAGAACACGACCCACTGTAACACAGCGAGGAACCGAGAACAAGACCCACTGTAACACAGCGTGAAACCGGGAACACGACCCACTGTAAAACAGCAAGGAACCGAGAATACAACCCACTCTAACACAGCGAGAAACCGAGAACACGACCCACTCTAACACAGCGAGGAACCGAGAACACGACCGACTCTAACACAGCGAGAAACTGAGAACACGACCCACTCGAACACAGCGAGGAACCGAGAACACGACCCACTGTAACACAGCGAGAAACCGAGAACACCACCTACTCTAACACAGTGAGAAACCGAGAACATGACCCAATGTAACACAGCGAGTCACCGAGAACACGACCCACTGTAACACAGCGAGAAACCGAGAACACGACCCACTGTAACACAGCGAGAAACCGAGAACACCACCTACTCTAACACAGTGAGAAACCGAGAACACGACCCAATGTAACACAGCGAGTCACCGAGAACACGACCCACTGTAACACAGCGACGAATGGAGAACACGACCCACTGTAACACAACATGGAACGGAAAACACGATCCACTCTAACAACGCGACAAACCGAGAACACGACCCACTCTAACAAAGCGACAAACAGAGAACACGACCCACTCTAACAAAGCGAGAAACCGAGAACACGACCCACTGTAAAACAGCAACAAACCGAGAACACGACCCACTCTAACACGGCAACGAACGGAGAACACAATCCACTGTAACACAGCGACGAACGGAGAACACGACCGACTCTAAAACAGCGACAAACCGAGAACACGACCCACTGTAAAACAGCAACAAACCGAGAGCACGGCCCCCTCTAACACAGCGAGAAACCGAGAACACGACCCACTCGAACACAGCGAGAAACCGAGAACACGACCCACTGTAACACAGCGAGAAACCGAGAACACGACTCACTGTAACACAGCGAGAAACCGAGAACACGACCCACTCGAATACAGCGAGAAACGAGAACACGACCCACTCTAACACAGCGAGAAACCGAGAACACGCCCCACTGTAACACAGCGAGAAAGCGAGACCACGACCCACTGCAACACAGCAAGGAACGAAAAACAGGACCCACTCGAACACAGCGACAAACCGAGAACACGGCCCACTCTAACACAGCGACAAACCGAGAACACAACCCTCTCTAACACAGTGGGGAACGGAGAACACGACCCGCTGTAACACAGCGTGAAACAGGGAACACGTCCCACTGTAAAACAGCAAGGAACCGAGAACACGACCCACTCTAACACAGCGAGAAACCGAGAACACGACCCACTCGAACACAGCGAGAAACCGAGAACACGACCCACTGTAACACAGCGAGAAACCGAGAACACGACTCACTGTAACACAGCGAGAAACCGAGAACACAACCACTCTAACACAATGAGAAACCGAGATCATGACCTACTCTAACAGAGCGAGAAAACGACCCACGCTAACACAGCGAGAAACCAAGAACACAACCCACTCGAACAATGCGATACATCGAGAACACGACCCACTCAAACAGCGAGGAACCGAGAACACAACCCACTCTAACATAGTGAGAAACCGAGAACACGACCCACTCTAACACAGCGAGAAACCGAGAACACGACCCACTCAAACAGCGAGGAACCGAGAACATGACCCACTGTAACACAGCGAAAAACCGAGATCACGAACCACTCTAACACAGCGAGAAACTGAGAACAGGACCCACTCTAACACAGCTAGAAACCGAGAACACGACCCACCCTAACACAGCAAGAAACGGAGAACAGGACCCACTCTAAGGCAGCGAGGAAACGAAAACATGACCCACTCTAACAGCGAGAAACCGAGAACACGACCCACTCTAACAAAGCAAGCTACCGAGAACACGACCCACTGTAACACAGCGAGAAACGGAGGACATGACACACTCTAACACAGCGAGAAACCGAGAACAGGACCCACTCAAACAGCGAAGAACCGAGAACACGACCCACTGTAACACAGCGAGAAACCAAGAACATGACCCACTCTAACACAGCGAAAAAACGACAACATGACCCACACTAACTGCGAGAAACCGAGAACACGACCAACTATAACAAAGCAAGCTACAGAGAACACGATCCACTGTAACACAGCGAGAAACGGAGGACATGACACACTCTAACACAGCGAGAAACCGAGAACACGACCCACTCTAACACAGCGACAAACCGAGAACACAACCCACCCTAACACAGTGGGGAACGGAGAACACGACCTACTGTAACACAGCGAGGAACCGAGAACAAGACCCGCTGTAACACAGCGTGAAACAGGGTACACGTCCCACTGTAAAACAGCAAGGAACCGAGAACACGACCCACTCTAACACAGCGAGAAACCGAGAACACGACCCACTGTAACACAGCGGGAAACCGAGAACACGACCCACTCTAACACAGCGAGAAACCGAGAACACGACACACTGTAACACAGCGAGAAACCGAGAACACGACACACTCTAACACAATGAGAAACCGAGATCATGACCCACTCTAACACAGCGAGAAACCGAGAACATGACCCACTCTGACAGAGCGAGAAACCAAGAACACGACCCACGCTAACACAGCGAGAAACCGAGAGCACAACCCACTCTAACACAATGAGAAACCGAGATCATGACCCACTCTAACACAGCGAGAAACCGAGAACATGACCTACTCTAACAGACGAGAAAACGACCCACGCTAATACAGCGAGAAACCAAGAACACAACCCACTCAAACAATGCGATGCACCGAAAACACGACCCACTCAAACAGCGAGGAACCGAGAACACAACCCACTCTAACATAGTGAGAAACCGAGAACACGACCCACTCTAACACAGCGAGAAACCGAGAACACGACCCACTCAAACAGCGAAGAACCGAGAACACGACCCACTGTAACACAGCGAGAAACCAAGAACATGACCCACTCTAACACAGCGAGAAAGCGAGAACACGACCCACTGTAACACAGCGAGAAACCGAGAACACGACCCACTCGAACACAGCGAGAAACCGAGAACAAGACCCACTCTAACAACGTGACAAACCGAGAACACGACCCACTCTAACAAAGCGACAAACCGAGAACACGACCCACTGTAACACAGTGAGAACACGACCCACTGTAACACAGCGAGAAACCGAGAACACGACCCACTCGAACACAGCGAGAAACCGAGAACACGACCCACTGTAACACAGCGAGAAACCGTGAACACAACCCACTCTAACACAGCGAGAAACCAAGAACACGACACACTCAACCAGCGAGGAACCGAGAACACGACCCACTGTAACACAGCGAGAAACCGAGAACACGACCAACTATAACAAAGCAAGATACCGAGAACACGACCCACTGTAACACAGCGAGAAACCGAGAACACGACCCACTGTAACACAGCGAGAAACCGAGAACACGACCCACTCTAAAGCAGCGAGAAACCGAGAACACGACCCACTCTAACACAGCGAGGAACCGAGAACATGAGCGACTCCAACACAGCGAGAAACCGAGAACACGACCCACTCAAACAGCGAAGAACCGAGAACACGACCCACTGTAACACAGCGAGAAACCAAGAACATGACCCACTCTAACACAGCGAAAAAACGAGAACATGACCCACACTAACTGCGAGAAACCGAGAACACGACCAACTATAACAAAGCAAGCTACAGAGAACACGATCCACTGTAACACAGCGAGAAACGGAGGACATGACACACTCTAACACAGTGAGAATCCGAGAACACGACCCACTCTAACACAGCGAGGAACCGAGAACACGACCCACTGTAACACAGCGAGAAACAGAGAACACGACCCACTGTAACACAGCGAGAAACAGAGAACACGACCCACTGTAACACAGCGAGAAAGCAAGAACACGACCCACTGTAACACAGCGAGAAACCGAGAACACGACCCACTCGAACACAGCGAGAAACCGAGAACACGACCAACTCTAACACAGCGAGAAACCGAGAACACGACCCAGTGTAACAGAGCGAGAAACCGAGAACACGACCCAATGTAACACAGCGACGAATGGAGAACACGACCCAACGTAACACAGCGAGAAACCGAGAAAATGACCCACTGTAACACAGAGATAAAGCGAGAACACGACCCACTGCAACACAGCAAGGAACGGAAAACACGACCCACTCGAACACAGCGACAAACCGAGAAGACAACCCACTCTAACACAGCGACAAACCAAGAACACAACCCTCTCTAACACAGTGGGGAACGGAGAACACGACCAGCTGTAACACAGCGAGGAACCGAGAAAAAGACCCACTGTAACACAGCGTGAAACCGGGAACACGACCCACTGTAACACAGCGTGAAACCGGGAACACGACCCACTGTAAAATAGCAAGGAACCGAGAATACAAACCACTCTAACACAGCGAGAAACCGAGAACACGACCGACTCTAACACACCGAGAAACCGAGAACACGTCCCACTGTAAAACAGCAAGGAACCGAGAACACAACCCACTCTAACACAGCGAGAAATAGAGAACACGACCCACTGTAACACAGCGAGAAACCGAGAACACGACCCACTGTAACACAGTGAGAAACCGAGAACACAACCCACTCTAACACAATGAGAAACCGAGATCATGACCTACTCTAACAGAGCGAGAAAACGACCCACGCTAACACAGCGAGAAACCAAGAACACAACCCACTCGAACAATGCGATACATCGACAACACGACCCACTCAAACAGCGAGGAACCGAGAACACAACCCACTCTAACATAGTGAGAAACCGAGAACACGACCCACTCTAACACAGCGAGAAACCGAGAACACGACCCACTCAAACAGCGAGGAACCGAGAACATGATCCACTGTAACACAGCGAAAAACCGAGATCACGAACCACTCTAACACCGCGAGAAACTGAGAACAGGACCCACTCTAACACAGCTAGAAACCAAGAACACGACCCACTCTAACACAGCAAGAAACGGAGAACAGGACCCACTCTAAGGCAGCGAGGAAACGAAAACATGACCCACTGTAACAGCGAGAAACCGAGAACACGACCCACTCTAACAAAGCAAGCTACCGAGAACACGACCCACAGTAACACATCGAGAAACCGAGAACATAACCAACTGTAAGACAGCGAAAAACCGAGAACCGAACCCACTCTCACAAAGCAAGGAACCATGGGCACAACCCACTGTAACAAAGCGAGAAACCGAGAACACGACCCACTCTAAAACAGCGACAAACCGAGAACACGACCCACTCTAACACTGCGAGAAACCAAGAACACGGCACACTCTAACACTGCGAGAAACCGAGAACACGGCCCACTCTAACACAGCAAAGAACGGAGAACACAAGCAACTCGAACACAGCGAGATAACGAGAACACGACCCACTCTAACACAGTGAGAAACCGAGAACACGACCCACTCTAACACAGCGAGAAACCGAGAACACGACCCACTCTAACACAGCGAGAAACCGAAAAAACGATCCACTGTAACACAGCGACAAACGGAGAACACAACCCACTGTAACACAGTGAGGAACGTAGAACACGACCCACAGTAACAGAGCGAGAAACCGAGAACACGACCCAATGTAACACCGTGACGAACGGAGAACACGACCCAACGTAACACAGCGAGAAACCGAGAAAATGACCCACTGTAACACAGCGAGAAACTGAGAACAGGACCTACTCTAACACAGCTAGAAACCGAGAACACGACCCACTCTCGCACAGTGAGAAACCGAGAACACGACACACTCTAACACAGCAAGAAACGGAGAACAGGACCCACTCTAAGGCAGCGAGAAAACGAAAACATGACCCACTCTAACAGCGAGAAACCGAGAACACGACCCACTCTAACAAAGCAAGCTACCGAGAACACGACCCACTGTAACACAGCGAGAAACCGAGAACATAACCAACTGTAAGACAGCGAGGAACCGAGAACACGAACCACTGTAACACAGCGAGAAACCGAGAACACGACCCACTGTAACACAGCGAGAAACCGAGAACACAACCCACTGTAATACAATGAGAAACCGAGATCATGACCCACTCTAACACAGCGAGAAACCGAGAACATGATCTACTCTAACAGAGCGAGAAAACGACCCACGCTAACACAGCGAGAAACCAAGAACACAACCCACTCGAACAATGCGATACACCGAGAACACGACCCACTCAAACAGCGAGGAACCGAGAACACAACCCACTCTAACACAGCGAGGAACCGAGAACACAACCCACTCTAACACAGCGAGAAACCGAGAACACGACCCACTCAAACAGCGAGGAACCGAGAACACGACCCACTGTAACACAGCGAGAAACCAAGAACATGACCCACTCTAACACAGCGAAAAAACGGGAACATGACCCACTCTAACTGCGAGAAACCGAGAACACGACCAACTATAACAAAGCAAGCTACAGAGAACACGACCCACTGTAACACAGCGAGAAACGGAGGACATGACACACTCTAACAGCGAGAAACCGAGAACACGACCCAATCTAACGCAGCGAGAAACCGAGAACACGACCCACTCTAACACAGCAATAAACCGAGAACACGACTGATTCTAAAACAGCGAGAATCCGAGAACACGACTCACTCTAACACAGCGAGGAACTGAGAACACGACCCACTGTAACACAGCGAGAAACAGAGAACACGACCCACTCTAACACAGTGAGAAACCGAGAACACGACCCACTGTAACAGAGCGAGAAACCGAGAACACGACTCAATGTAACACAGCGACGAAAGGAGAACACGACCCAATGTAACACAGCGAGAAACCGAGAACATGACCCACTGTAACACAGAGAAAAAGCGAGAACACGACCCACTGCAACACAGCAAGGAACGGTAAACACGACCCACTCGAACACAGCGACAAACCGAGAAGACAACCCACTCTAACACAGCGACAAACCAAGAACACAACCCTCTCTAACACAGTGGGGAACGGAGAACACGACCAGCTGTAACACAGCGAGGAACCGAGAAAAAGACCCGCTGTAACACAGCGTGAAACCGGGAACACGACCCACTGTAAAACAGCAAGGAACCGAGAACACGACCCACTGTAACACAGCGTGAAACCGGGAACACGACCCATTGTAAAACAGCAAGGAACCGAGAATACGAACCACTCTAACACAGCGAGAAACCGAGAACACGACCCACTCTAACACAGCGAGAAACCGAGAACACAACCCACTCTAACACAGCGAGGAACCGAGAACACGACCCACTCAACCAGCGAGGAACCGAGAACACGACCCACTGTAACACAGCGAGAACCCGAGAACACGGCCAACTATAACAAAGCAAGATACCGAGAACACGGCCCACTGTAACACAGCGAGAAACTGAGAACACGACCCACTGTAACACAGCGAGAAACCGAGAACACGACCCACTCAACCAGCGAGGAACCGAGAACACGACCCACTGTAACACAGCGAGAACCCGAGAACACGGCCAACTATAACAAAGCAAGATACCGAGAACACGGCCCACTGTAACACAGCGAGGAACCGAGAACATGACCCATTCCAACACAGCGAGAAACCGAGAACAAGACCCACTCAAACAAAGCAAGCTACCGAGAACAATACCCACAATAACACAGCGAAAAACCGAGATCACGAACCACTCTAACACAGCGAGAAACTGAGAACAGGACCTACTCTAACACAGCTAGAAACCGAGACCACGACCCACTCTAACACAGTGAGAAACCGAGAACACGACACACTCTAACACAGCAAGAAACGGAGAACAGGACCCACTCTAAGGCAGCGAGGAAACGAGAACATGACCCACTCTAACAGCGAGAAACCGAGAACACGACCCACTCTAACAAAGCAAGCTACCGAGAACACGACCCACTGTAACACAGCGAGAAACCGAGAACATAACCAACTGTAAGACAGCGAGAAACCGAGAACCGAACCCACTCTCACAAAGCAACGAACCGTGAACACAACCCACTGTAACAAAGCGAGAAACCGAGAACACGACCCACTCTAAAACAGCGACAAACCGAGAACACGACCCACTCTAACACTGCGAGAAACCAAGAACGCGGCACACTCTAACACTGCGAGAAACCGAGAACACGGCCCACACAGCGAAGAACGGAGAACACAAGCAACTCGAACACAGCGAGATAACGAGAACACGACCCACTCTAACACAGTGAGAAACCGAGAACACGACCCACTCTAACACAGCGAGAAACTGAGAACACGACCCACTCGAACACAGCGAGGAACCGAGAACACGACCCACTGTAACACAGCGAGAAACCGAGAACACCACCTACTCTAACACAGTGAGAAACCGAGAACATGACCCAATGTAACACAGCGAGACACCGAGAACACGACCCACTGTAACACAGCGACGAATGGAGAACACGACCCACTGTAACACAACAAGGAACGGAAAACATGACCCACTTTAACAAAGCGACAAATCGAGAACACGACCCACTCTAACACAGCGACAAACCGAGAACACGACCGACTCAAAAACAGCGACAAACCGAGAACACGACCCACTGTAAAACAGCGACAAACCGAGAGCACGGCCCCCTCTAACACAGCGATAAACCGAGAACACGACCCACTGTAACACGGCGAGAAAGCGAGAACACGGCCCACTCTAACACAGCGAGAAAACGAGAACACGACCCACTCTAACACAGCGAGGAACCGAGAAAACGATCCACTGTAACACAGCGACAAACGGAGAACACGACCCACTGTAACACAGTGAGGAACATAGAACACGACCCACAGTAACAGAGCGAGAAACCGAGAACACGACCCAATGTAACACCGCGACGAACGGAGAACACGACCCAATGTAACACAGCGAGAAACCGAGAAAATGACCCACTGTAACACAGCGAGAAACTGAGAACAGGACCTACTCTAACACAGCTAGAAACCGAAAACATGACCCACTCTAACAGCGAGAAACCGAGAACACGACACACTCTAACAAAGCAAGCTACCGAGAACACGACCCACTGTAACACAGCGAGAAACCGAGAAAATAACCAACTGTAAGACAGCGAGAAACCGGGAACACGACACACTGTAACACAGCGAGAAACCGAGAACACGACCCACTCTCACAAAGCAAGGAACCGTGAACACAACCCACTGTAACAAAGCGAGAAAACGAGAACACGACCCACTCTAAAACAGCGACAAACCGAGAACACGACCCACTCTAACACTGTGAGAAACCAAGAACACGGCACAATTTAACACTGCGAGAAACCGAGAACACGGCCCACTCTAACACAGCGAAGAACGGAGGACACAAGCAACTCGAACACAGCGAGAAACCAAGAACACGACCAACTCTAACACAGTGAGAAACCGAGAACACGACCCACTCTAACACAGCGAGGAACCGAGAACACGACCCACTGCAACACAGAGAGAAACGGAGAACACGACCCACTCTAACACAGCGAGAAACCGAGAAAACGATCCACTGTAACACAGCGACAAACGGAGAACACGACCCACTGTAACAGTGAGGAACGTAGAACACGACCCACAGTAACAGAGCGAGAAACCGAGAACACAACCCAATGTAACACAGCGAGAAACCGAGAAAATGACCCACTCTAACACAGAGATAAAGCGAGAACACGACCCACAGCAACACAGCAAGGAACGGAAAACACGACCCACTCTAACACAGTGACAAACCAAGAACACAACCCTCTCTAACACAGTGGGGAATGGAGAACACGACCCACTGTAACACAGCATGAAACCGGGAACACGACCCACTGTAAAACAGCAAGGAACCGAGAACACGACCCACTGTAACACAGCGAGGAACGGAGAACAAGACCCACTGTAACACAGCAAGGAACCGAGAATACGAACCACTCTAACACAGCAAGAAACCGAGAACACGACCCACTGTAACACAGCGAGAAACCGAGAACACGACCAACTATAACAAAGCAAGATACCAAGAACACGACCCAATGTAACACAGCGAGAAACCTAGAACATGACCCACTGTAACACAGCAAGAAACCGAGAACACGACCCACTGTAACACAGCGAGAAACCCAGAACACGACCCACTGTAACACAGCGAGAAACCGAGAACACGACCCACTGTAACACAGCGAGAAACCGAGAACACGACCCACTGTAACACAGCAAGAAACCGAGAACACGACCTAGTCTAACACACCGAGAAACCGAGAACACGACCCACTCTAACACACCGAGAAACCGAGAACACGACCCACTCTAACACAGCGAGGAACCGAGAACACGACCGACTCTAACACAGTGAGAAACTGAGAACACGACCCACTCGAACACAGCGAGGAACCGAGAACACGACCCACTGTAACACAGCGAGAAACCGAGAACACCACCTACTCTAACACAGTGAGAAACCGAGAACACGACCCAATGTAACACAGCGAGACACCGAGAACACGACCCACTGTAACACAGCGACGAATGGAGAACACGACCCACTGTAACACAAGGAACGGAAAACACGACCCACTTTAACAAAGCGACAAACCGAGAACACGACCCACTCTAACATAGCAACAAACCGAGAACATGACCGACTCAAAAACAGCGACAAACCGAGAACACGACCCACTGTAAAACAGCGACAAACCGAGAGCACGGCCCCCTCTAACACAGCGAGGAACCGAGAACACGACCCACTCAAACAAAGCGATAAACCGAGAACACGACCCACTGTAACACGGCGAGAAAGCGAGAACACGGCCCACTGTAACACAGCGAGAAAACGAGAACACGACCCACTCTAACACAGCGACGAACAAAGAACACAACCCACTGTAACACAGCGACAAACGGAGAACACGACCAACTCTAACACAGCGAGAAACCGAGAACACGCCCCACTGTAAAACAGCGAGAAACCGAGAACACGACCCAATGTAACACAGCGACGAACGGAGAACACTACCCAATGTAACACAGCGAGAAACCGAGAACATGACCCACTGTAACACAGCAAGGAACGAAAAACAGGACCCAATCAAACACAGCGACAAACCGAGAAACGGCCCACTCTAACACAACGACAAACCGAGAACACAACCCACCCTAACACAGTGGGGAACGGAGAACACGACCCACTGTAACACAGCGAGAAACCGAGAACACGACCCACTCTAACACAGCGTGAAACAGGGTACACGTCCCACTGTAAAACAGCAAGGAACGGAAAACACGACCCACTCTAACACAGTGACAAACCAAGAACACAACCCTCTCTAACACAGTGGGGAATGGAGAACACGACCCACTGTAACACAGCATGAAACCGGGAACACGACCCACTGTAAAACAGCAAGGAACCGAGAACACGAACCACTCTAACACAGCGTGAAACCGAGAACACGACCCACTGTAACACAGCAAGGAACCGAGAATACGAACCACTCTAACACAGCAAGAAACAGAGAACACGACCCACTGTAACACAGCGAGAAACCGAGAACACAACCCACTCTAACACAGCGAGAAACCAAGAACACGACCCACTCAACAAGCCAGGAACCGAGAACACGACCCACTGGAACACAGCGAGAAACCGAGAACACGACCAACTATAACAAAGCAAGATACCGAGAACACGACCCACTGTAACACAGCAAGAAACCGAGAACACGACCCACTGTAACACAGCGAGAAACCGAGAACACGACCCACTGTAACACAGCGAGAAACCGAGAACACGACCCACTCTAACACACCGAGAAACCGAGAACACGAACCACTCTAACACAGCGAGAAACCGAGAACACGACCCACTCTAACACACCGAGAAACCGAGAACACAACCCACTCTAACACAGCGAGGAACCGAGAACACGACCGACTCTAACACAGCGAGAAACTGAGAACACGACCCACTCGAACACAGCGAGGAACCGAGAACACGACCCACTGTAACACAGCGAGAAACCGAGAACACCACCTACTCTAACACAGTGAGAAACCGAGAACATGACCCAATGTAACACAGCGAGACACCGAGAACACGACCCACTGTAACACAGCGACGAATGGAGAACACGACCCACTGTAACACAACAAGGAACGGAAAACATGACCCACTTTAACAAAGCGACAAATCGAGAACACGACCCACTCTAACACAGCGACAAACCGAGAACACGACCGACTCAAAAACAGCGACAAACCGAGAACACGACCCACTGTAAAACAGCGACAAACCGAGAGCACGGCCCCCTCTAACACAGCGATAAACCGAGAACACGACCCACTGTAACACGGCGAGAAAGCGAGAACACGGCCCACTCTAACACAGCGAGAAAACGAGAACACGACCCACTCGAACACAGCGACGAACAAAGAACACAACCCACTGTAACACAGCGACGAACGGAGAACACTACCCAATGTAACACAGCGAGAAACCGAGAACATGACCCACTGTAACACAGCAAGGAACGAAAAACAGGACCCACTCAAACACAGCGACAAACCGAGAACACGGCCCACTCTAACACAGCGACAAACCGAGAACACAACCCACCCTAACACAATGGGGAACGGAGAACACGACCCACTCTAACACAGCGAGAAACCGAGAACACGACCCACTCTAACACAGCGAGAAACCGAGAACACGACCCACTGTAACACAGCGTGAAACAGGGAACACGTCCCACTGTAAAACAGCAAGGAACCGAGAACACGACCCACTCTAACACAGCGAGGAACCGAGAACAAGACCCGCTGTAACACAGCGTGAAACAGGGAACACGTTCCACTGTAAAACAGCAAGGAACCGAGAACACGACCCACTCTAACACAGCGGGAAACCGAGAACACGACCCACTCTAACACAGCGAGAAACAGAGAACACGACCCACTGTAACACAGCGAGGAACCGAGGACATGACCCACTCGAACACAGCGAGAACCGAGAGCACGACCCACCCTAACACAGTGAGAAACTGAGAACACGACACACTGTAACACAGCGAGAAACCGAGAACATGACCCACTCTAACACAGCGAGGAACGGAGAACACGAAGCACTCTAACGCAGCGACAAACCAAAAACATGACCCACTCTAACACAGCGAGAAACCGAGAACACGACCCACTCTAACAAAGCAAGCTAACGAGAACACGACCCACTGTAACACAGCAAGCTACCGAGAACACGACACACTGTAACAAAGCGAGAAACCAAGAACACGACCTACCGTAACACAGCGAGAAACCGAGAACACGACCTACCGTAACACAGCGAGAAACCGAGAACACGACCCACTGTAACACAGCGAGAAACCGAGAACACGACCCACTGTAACACAGCGAGGATTCGAGAACACAACCCACTGTAACACAGCAACAAACTGAGAACACGACCCACTCTAACACAGCGAGGAACCGAGAACACGACCCACTGTAACACAGCGAGGAACCGAGAACACGACCCACTGTAACACAGCTAGAAACGGAGAATACGACCCACTCTAACACAGCGAGGAACCGAGAACACGACCCACTCTAACACAGCGAGGAATGGAGAACACGACCCACTATAACAAAGCAAGGAACCGAGAACACGACCCACTGTAACACAGCGACGAATGGAGAACACGACCCACTCTAACACAGCGAGGAACCGAGAACACGACCCACTCTAACACAGCGAGGAACCGAGAACACAACCCACTCTTACACAGCGAGAAACCGAGAATGAGACCCACCGTAACAGAGCGAGAAACCGAGAACACGACCCACTCTAACACAGCGAGGAACCGAAAACACGACCCACTCTAACACAGCGACAAACCAAAAACACGACCCACTCTAACACAGCGAGAAACCGAGAACATGACCCACTCTAACAGCGAGAAACCGAGAACACAACCCACTCTAACAAAGCAAGCTACCGTGAACACGACCCACTGTAACACAGCGAGAAACCGAGAACACGACCCACTGTCGCACAGCGAGAAACCAAGAACACGACCCACTCTAACACAGCGAGAAACCGAGAACACGACCCTCTCTAACACAGCGAGAAACCGAGAATGAGACCCACCGTAACAGAGCGAGAAAGCGAGAACACGACCCAATGTAACACAGCGAGAAAATGAGAACACGACCCACTCTAACACAGCGAGGAACGGAGAACACGACCCACTGTAACACAGTAAGAAACCAAGAACACGACCCACTGTAACACAGCGAGAAACCGAGAACCCGACCCACTCTAACACAGCGAGAAACCGAGAACACGACCCACTCTAACACAGTGAGGAACCGAGAACATGACCCACTTGAACACAGCGAGAAACCGAGAACACGACCCACTCTAACACTGTGAGAAACCGAGAACACGACCCAATGTAATACAGCGAGAAACCGAGAACAGGACCCACTCTAACACAGCGAGGAACCGAGAACATGACCCACTCTAACACAGCGAGAAACCGAGAACACGACCCACTCTAACACAGCGAGAAACCAAGAATACAATCCACTCTAACACAGCGAGAAACGGAGAACACGACCCACTCTAACGCAGCGACAAACCAAAAACATTACCCACTCTAACACAGCGAGAACCAAGAACATGACCCACTCTAACAAAGCAAGCTACCGAGAACACGACCCACTGTAACACAGCGAGAAACTGAGAACACGACCCACTCTAACACAGCGAGGAACCGAGAACACGACCCATTGTAACACAGCGAGAAACCGACAACACAACTCACTCTAACACAGCGAGAAACCGAGAATGAGACCCACTGTAACAAACCGAGAAAACGAGAACACGACCCACGGTAATACAGCGAGAAACCGAGAACACGACCTGCTCTGACACACCGAGGAACGGAGAACATGACCCACTCTAACACAGCAAGAAACCGGGAACACCACCCACTCTAACACAGCGACAAATCGAGAACACGACCCACTCTAACACTGCGAGAAACCGAGAACACGACCTGCAGTAACACAGCAAGAAACCGAGAACACGACCCACTCTAACACAGCAAGAAACCGAGAACACGACCCACTCTACACACCGAGAAACCGAGAACACGACCCACTGTAACACAGCGACGAACGGAGAACACGACCCACTCTAACACAGCGACGAATGGAGAACATGACCCACTCTAACACAGCGACGAATGGAGAACACGACCCACTGTAACACAGCGAGGAACCGAAAACACGACCCACTGAGACACAGCGACGAATGGAGCACACGACCCACTGTTACACAGCGAGAAACCGAGAACATGACCCACTCTAACACAGCGAGAAGCCAAGCACACGACCCACCCTAACACAGCGAGGAACCGAAAACACGACCCACCCTAACACAGCGACGAACGGAGCACACGACCCACCAGAACGCACAGCAACAAACCAAGAACACGACCCACCAGACTGCACAGCAACAAACCAAGAACATGACCCCTAACACAGCGAGAAACCTGGAACACAACCCAGTGTAGCACAGCTTAGGGATATCTTACCCAGGAACGACAAGGCGTTGCCCATTATGTATGCGAAGGGAGCAGCGATAATCATTGGGTAGCTTGAATTGAATTCGCCGTTCGACTACGTCCAGCTCTTGT
The DNA here is from genome assembly GCF_017639515.1 of Carcharodon carcharias. Lineage (NCBI taxonomy): Eukaryota > Metazoa > Chordata > Chondrichthyes > Lamniformes > Lamnidae > Carcharodon > Carcharodon carcharias. Next base: position 47,999,778 of record NC_054491.1, on the reverse strand, counting down.
TCAGTGATACCCGCTGTGGACAGGAGGTGGCCAGGCATCAGAAATAATCTCCACTCCTCACTGCAAACTATGGGCTCTCATTGAAAGGGCCAACAAAATGGGCCCAGCTCATCTGTGTCCTTTCCCATCTTATACTGCCCATCTTCCAATACCTCCCACCCTCTCCCCGCACCGACCCACCCTCTCACCTCACCGACCCTCACTGACCCACCCTCTCCCCTCACCGACCCACCCTCTCCCCTCACCGACCCTCACTGACCACCCTCTCCCCTCACAGCCCCTCACTGACCCACCCTCTCCCCTCACCGACCCTCACTGACCCACCCTCTCCCCTCACAGCCCCTCACCGACCCACCCTCTCCCCTCACCGACCCACCCTCTCCCCTCACAGCCCCTCACTGACCCACCCTCTCCCCTCACTGACCCTCACGGACCCACCCTCTCCCCTCACTGACCCACCCTCTCCCCTCACTGACCCACCCTCTCCCCTCACTGACCCTCACTGACCCACCCTCTCACCTCACTGACCCACCCTCTCCCCTCACTGCCCCACCCTCTCCCCTCACTGACCCACCCTCTCCCCTCACTGACGCACCCTCTCCCCTCACAGCCCCTCACTGACCCACACTCTCCCCTCACTGACCCTCACTGACCCACCCTCTCCCCTCACTGACCCTCACTGACCGACCCTCTCCCCTCACTGACCCACCCTCTCCCCTCACTGACCCACCCTCTCCCCTCACTGACCCACCCTCTCCCCTCACTGACCCTCACTGACCCACCCTCTCCCCTCACTGACCCTCACTGACCCACCCTCTCCCCTCACAGCCCCTCACTGACCCACCCTCTCCCCTCACTGACCCACCCTCTCCCCTCACTGACCCACCCTCTCCCCTCACAGCCCCTCACTGACCCACCCTCTCCCCTCACTGACCCACCCTCTCCCCTCACAGCCCCTCACTGACCCACCCTCTCCCCTCACTGACCCACCCTCTCCTCTCACCGACCCACCCTCTCCCCTCACCGACCCACCCTCTCCCCTCACCGACCCACCCTCTCCCCTCACCGACCCACCCTCTCCCCTCACCGACCCACCCTCTCCCCTCACTGACCCTCACTGACCCACCCTCTCCCCTCACTGACCCACCCTCTCCCCTCACTGACCCACCCTCTCCCCTCACTGACCCACCCTCTCCCCTCACAGCCCCTCACTGACCCACCCTCTCCCCTCACAGCCACTCACTGACCCACCCTCTCCCCTCACAGCCCCTCACTGACCCACCCTCTCCCCTCAAAGCCCCTCACTGGCCCACCCTCTCCCCTCACAGCCCCTCACTGACCAACCCTCTCCTCTCACTGACCCACCCTCTCCCCTCACAGCCCCTCACTGACCCACCCTCTCCCCTCACAGCCCCTCACTGACCCACCCTCTTCCCCTCACTGACCCACCCTCTCCCCTCACTGACCCACCCTCTCCCCTCACTGACCCACCCTCTCCCCTCACAGCCCCTCACTGACCCACCCTCTCCCCTCACAACCCCTCACTGACCCACCCTCTCCCTCACTGACCCACCCTCTCCCCTCACTGACCCACCCTCTCCCCTCACTGACCCTCACTGACCCACCCTCTCCCCACACTGACCCACCCTCTCCCCTCACCGAACCACCCTCTCCCCTCACTGACCCACCCTCTCCCCTCACCGACCCACCCTCTCCCCCTCACTGACCCACCCTCTCCCCTCACAGCCCCTCACTGACCCACCCTCTCCCCTCACTGACCCACCGTCTCCCCTCACTGACCCACCCTCGTCCCCTCACAGCCCCTCACTGACCCACCCTCTCCCCTCACCGACCCACCCTCTCCCCTCACTGACCCACCCTCTCCCCTCACAGCCCCTCACCGACCCACCCCTCTCCCCTCACCGACCCACCCTCTCCCCTCACCGACCCACCCTCTCCCCTCACCGACTCACCCTCTCCCCTCACCGACCCACCCTCTCCCCTCACCGACCCACCCTCTCCCCTCACCGACCCTCACTGACCCACCCTCTCCCCTCACTGACCCACCCTCTCCCCTCACTGACCCACCCTCTCCCCTCACTGACCCTCACTGACCCACCCTCTCCCCTCACTGACCCACCCTCTCCCCACACCGACCCACCCTCTCCCCTCACCGACCCACCCTCTCCCCTCACCGACCCACCCTCTCCCCTCACCGACCCACCCTCTCCCCTCACAGCCCCTCACTGACCCACCCTCTCCCCTCACCGACCCACCCTCTCCCCTCACCGACCCACCCTCTCCCCTCACCCGCCCCTCACTGACCCACCCTCTCCCCTTACAGCCCCTCACTGACCCACCCTCTCCCCTCACCGACCCACCCTCTCCCCTCACCGACCCACCCTCTCCCCTCACCGACCCACCCTCTCCCCTCACCGACCCACCCTCTCCCCTCACTTCCCCTCACTGACCCACCCTCTCCCCTCACAGCCCCTCACTGACCCACCCTCTCCCCTCACTGACCCTCACTGACCCACCCTCTCCCCTCACTGACCCACCCTCTCCCCTCACCGACCCACCCACTCCCCTCACTGACCCACCCTCTCCCCTCACTGACCCACCCTCTCCCCTCACTGACCCACCCTCTCCCCTCACCGACCCACCCTCTCCCCTCACTGACCCACCCTCTCCCCTCACTGACCCTCACTGACCCACCCTCTCCCCTCACCGACCCTCACTGACCCACCCTCTCCCCTCACTGACCCACCCTCTCCCCTCACTGACCCTCACTGACCCACCCTCTCCCCTCACAGCCCCTCACTGACCCACCCTCTCCCCTCACAGCCCCTCACCCGACCCACCCTCTCCCCTCCCTGACCCACCCTCTCCCCTCCCTGACCCACCCTCTCCCCTCACAGCCCCTCACTGACCCACCCTCTCCCCTCACTGACCCTCACTGACCCACCCTCTCCCCTCACTGACCCACCCTCTCCCCTCACTGACCCACCCTCTCCCCTCACAGCCCCTCACTGACCCACCCTCTCCCCTCACCGACCCTCACAGAACAACCCTCTCCCCTCACTGACCCACCCTCTCCCCTCACTGACCCTCACTGACCCACCCTCTCCCCTCACTGACCCACCCTCTCCCCTCACCGACCCTCACCGACCCACCCTCTCCCCTCACCGACCCACCCTCTCCCCTCACCGACCCACCCTCTCCCCTCACCGACCCACCCTCTCCCCACACCGACCCACCCTCTCCCCTCACCGACCCACTCTCTCCCCTCACCGACCCACCCTCCCCCCTCACCCGACCCACCCTCTCCCCTCACTGACCCACCCTCTCCCCTCACTGACCCACCCTCTCCCCTCACTGACCCTCACTGACCCACCCTCTCCCCTCACTGACCCTCACTGACCCACCCTCTCCCCTCACCGACCCACCCTCTCCCCCCACTGACCCTCACTGACCCACCCTCTCCCCTCACTGACCCACCCTCTCCCCCCACTGACCCTCACTGACCCACCCTCTCCCCCCACTGACCCTCACTGACCCACCCTCTCCCCTCACTGACCCACCCTCGTCCCCTCACCGACCCACCCTCTCCCTCACCGACCCACCCTCTCCCCTCACCGACCCACCCTCTCCCCTCACTGACCCACCCTCTCCCCTCACTGACCCACCCTCTCCCCTCACTGATCCACCCTCTCCCCTCACTGACCCACCCTCTCCCCTCACTGACCCACCCGCTCCCCTCACTGACCCACCCTCTCCCCTCACCGACCCACCCTCTCCCCTCACTGACCCACCCTCACCCCTCACCGACCCACCCTCTCCCCTCACAGCCCCTCACTGACCCACCCTCTCCCCTCACTGACCCTCACTGACCCACCCTCTCCCCTCACTGACCCACCCTCTCCCCTCACTGACCCACCCTCTCCCCTCACCGACCCACCCTCTCCCCTCACCGACCCACCCTCTCCCCTCACCGACCCACCCTCTCCCCTCACTGACCCACCCTCTCCCCTCCCCGACCCTCACTGACCCACCCTCTCCCCTCACCGACCCTCACAGACCCACCCTCTCCCCTCACTGACCCACCGTCTCCCCTCACTGACCCACCCTCTCCCCTCACCGATCCTCACTGACCCACCCTCTCCCCTCACCGACCCACCGTCTCCCCTCACTGACCCACCCTCTCCCCTCACTGACCCACCCTCTCCCCTCACCGATCCTCACTGACCCACCCTCTCCCCTCACTGACCCACCCTCTCCCCTCACTGACCCACCCTCTCCCCTCACCGATCCTCACTGACCCACCCTCTCCCCTCACTGACCCACCGTCTCCCCTCACTGACCCACCCTCTCCCCTCACAGCCCCTCACTGACCCACCCTCTCCCCTCACCGACCCTCACCGACCCTCACTGACCCACCCTCTCCCCTCACAGCCCCTCACAGACCCACCCTCTCCCCTCACCGACCCTCACTGACCCACCCTCTCCCCTCACTGACCCACCCTCTCCCCTCACCGACCCACCCTCTCCCCTCACCGACCCACCCTCTCCCCTCACCGACCCACCCTCTCCCCTCACTGACCCACCCTCTCCCCTCACTGACCCACCCTCTCCCCTCACCGATCCACCCTCTCCCCTCACAGCCCCTCACTGACCCACCCTCTCCCCTCACTGACCCACCCTCTCCCCTCACTGACCCACCCTCTCCCCTCACTGACCCACCCTCTCCCCTCACTGACCCACCCTCTCCCCTCACTGACCCACCCTCTCCCCTCACAGCCCCTCACTAACCCACCCTCTCCCCTCACAGCCTCTCATTGACCCACCCTCTCCCCTCACTGACCCACCCTCTCCCCTCACAGCCCCTCACTGACCCACCCTCTCCCCTCACAGCCCCTCACTGACCCACCCTCTCCCCTCACTGACACACCCTCTCCCCTCACAGCCCCTCACTGACCCACCCTCTCCCTCACTGACCCACCCTCTCCCCTCACTGACCCACCCTCTCCCCTCACTGACCCACCCTCTCCTCTCACTGACCCACCCTCTCCCCTCACAGCCCCTCACTGACCCACCCTCTCCCCTCACCGACCCACCCTCTCCCCTCACTTCCCCTCACTGACCCACCCTCTCCCTCACAGCCCCTCACTGACCCACCCTCTCCCCTCACTGACCCTCACTGACCCACCCTCTCCCCTCACTGACCCACCCTCTCCCCTCACCGACCCACCCCACTCCCCTCACTGACCCACCCTCTCCCCTCACTGACCCACCCTCTCCCCTCACTGACCCACCCTCTCCCCTCACCGACCCACCCTCTCCCCTCACTGACCCACCCTCTCCCCTCACTGACCCTCACTGACCCACCCTCTCCCCTCACCGACCCTCACTGACCCACCCTCTCCCCTCACTGACCCACCCTCTCCCCTCACTGACCCTCACTGACCCACCCTCTCCCCTCACAGCCCCTCACTGACCCACCCTCTCCCCTCACAGCCCCTCACCGACCCACCCTCTCCCCTCACTGACCCACCCTCTCCCCTCACTGACCCACCCTCTCCCCTCACAGCCCCTCACTGACCCACCCTCTCCCCTCACTGACCCTCACTGACCCACCCTCTCCCCTCACTGACCCACCCTCTCCCCTCACTGACCCACCCTCTCCCCTCACAGCCCCTCACTGACCCACCCTCTCCCCTCACCGACCCTCACAGAACAACCCTCTCCCCTCACTGACCCACCCTCTCCCCTCACTGACCCTCACAGACCCACCCTCTCTCCCTCACTGACCCACCCTCTCCCCTCACCGACCCTCACCGACCCACCCGCTCCCCTCACCGACCCACCCTCTCCCCTCACCGACCCACCCTCTCCCCTCACCGACCCACCCTCTCCCCACACCGACCCACCCTCTCCCCTCACCGACCCACCTCACTCCCCTCACCGACCCACCCTCCCCCCTCACCGACCCACCCTCTCCCCTCACTGACCCACCCTCTCACCCTCACTGACCCACCCTCTCCCCTCACGACCCTCACTGACCCACCCTCTCCCCTCACGACCCTCACTGACCCACCCTCTCCCCTCACACGACCCACCCTCTCCCCCCACTGACCCTCACTGACCCACCCTCTCTCCCTCACTGACCCACCCTCTCCCCCCACTGACCCTCACTGACCCACCCTCTCCCCCCACTGACCCTCACTGACCCGACCCGCTCCCCTCACTGACCCACCCTCTCCCCTCACCGACCCACCCTCTCCGCCTCACCGACCCACCCTCTCCCCTCACGACCCACCCTCTCAGTCTCCCCTCTCACTGACCCACCCTCTCCCCTCACTGATCCACCCTCTCCCCTCACTGACCCACCCTCTCCCCTCACTGACCCACCCGCTACCCCTCACTGACCCACCCTCTCCCCTCACCGACCCACCCTCTCCCCTCACTGACCCACCCTCACCCCTCACCGACCCACCCCTCTCCCCTCACAGCCCCTCACTGCTGACCCACCCTCTCCCCTCACTGACCCTCACTGACCCACCCTCATCCCCGTCACTGACCCACCCTCTCCCCTCACTGACCCACCCTCTCCCCTCACTGACGCACCCTCACCCCTCACCGACCCACCCTCTCCCCTCACCGACCCACCCTCTCCCCTCACTGACCCACCCTCTCCCCTCCCCGACCCTCACTGACCCACCCTCTCCCCCTCACCGACCCCACAGACCCACCCTCTCCCCTCACTGACCCACCGTCTCCCCTCACTGACCCACCCTCTCCCTCACCGATCCTCACTGACCCACCCTCTCCCCTCACCGTACCCACCGCTCCCCTCACTGACCCACCCTCTCCCCTCACTGACCCACCCTCTCCCCTCACCGATCCTCACTGACCCACCCTCTCCCCTCACTGACCCACCCTCTCCCCTCACTGACCCACCCTCTCCCCTCACCGATCCTCACTGACCCACCCTCTCCCCTCACTGACCCACCGTCTCCCCTCACTGACCCACCCTCTCCCTCACAGCCCTCACTGACCCACCCTCTCCCCTCACCGACCCTCACCGACCCTCACTGACCCACCCTCTCCCCTCACAGCCCCTCACAGACCACCCTCTCCCCTCACCGACCCTCACTGACCCACCCTCTCTCCCTCACTGACCCACCCTCTCTCCCTCACCGACCCACCCTCTCCCCTCACCGACCCACCCTCTCCCCTCACCGACCCACCCTCCTCCCCTCACTGACCCACCCTCTCCCCTCACTGACCCACCCTCTCCCCTCACCCGATCCACCCTCTCCCCTCACAGCCCCTCACTGACCCACCCTCTCCCCTCACTGACCAACCCTCTCCCCTCACTGACCACCCTCTCCCCTCACTGGACCCACCCTCTCCCTCACTGACCCACCCTCTCCCCTCACAGACCCACCCTCTCCCCTCACTGACCCACCCACTCCCCTCACAGCCCCTCACTAACCCACCCTCTCCCCTCACAGCCTCTCATTGAACCCACCCTCTCCCCTCACTGACCCACCTCTCCCCTCACAGCCCTCACTGACCCACCCTCTCCCCTCACAGCCCCTCACTGACCCACCCTCTCCCCTCACTGACACACCCTCTCCCCTCACAGCCCCTCACTGACCCACCCTCTCCCCTCACTGACCCACCCTCTCCCCTCACTGACCCACCCTCTCCCCTCACTGACCCACCCTCTCCTCTCACTGACCCACCCTCTCCCCTCACAGCCCCTCACTGACCCACCCTCTCCCCTCACGACCCACCCTCTCCCCTCACAGAAACTCACTGACCCACCCTCTCCCCTCACAGAAACTCACTGACCCACCCTCTCCCCTCACCGACCCACCCTCTCCCCTCACTGACTCACCCTCTCCCCTCACAGCCCCTCACTGACCCACCCTCTCCCCTCACCGACCCACCCTCTCCCCTCACTGACTCACCCTCTCCCCTCACAGCCACTCACTGACCCACCCTCTCCCCTCACCGACCCACCCTCTCCCCTCACTGACCCACCCTCTCCCCTCACTGACCCACCCTCTCCCCTCACTGACCCACCCTCTCCCCTCACTGACCCCACCCTCCTCCCTCACTGACCCACCCTCTCCCCTCACACCATCACCGACCCACCCCTCTCCCCTCACCGACCCACCCTCTCCCCTCACCGACCCAGCCCTCTCCCCTCACTGACCCACCCTCATCTCCCTCACCGACCCACCCTCTCCCTCACTGACCCACCCTCTCCCCTCACTGACCCACCCTCTCCCCTCACTGACCCACCCTCTCCCCTCACCGACCCACCCTCTCCCCTCACTGACCCACCCTCTCCCCTCACAGCCCCTCACTGACCCACCCTCTCCCCCTCACAGCCCCTCACTGACCCACCCTCTCCCCTCACAAGCCCTCACAGACCGACCCTCGTCCCCTCACAGCCCCTCACTGACCCACCCTCTCCCCTCACAGCCCCTCACTGACGCCACCCTCTCCCCTCACTGACCCACCCTCTCCCCTCACAGAAACTCACTGACCCACCCGCTCTCCCCCTCACCGACCCACCCTCTCCCCTCACCGACCCACCCTCTCCCCACACGACCCACCCTCTCCCCTCACTGACCCAGCCCAGCTCCCCTCACCGACCCACCCTCTCCCCTCACTGACCCACCCTCTTCACCTCACTGACCCACCCTCTCCCCTCACAGCCCCTCACCGACCACCCTCTCCCCTCACCGACCCACCCCTCTCCCCTCACAGCCCCTCACCGACCCACCCTCTCCCCTCACCGACCCACCCTCTCCCCTCACCGACCTCACCATCTCCCCTCACAGCCCCTCACCGACCCACCCTCTCCCCTCACCGACCCACCCTCTCCCCTCACAGCCCCTCACTGACCCACGCTCTCTCCCCTCACTGACCCACCCTCTCCCCTCACAGCCCCTCACTGACCCACGCCACTCCCCTCACCGCCCTCACTGACCCACCCTCTCCCCTCACTTGACCCACCTCTCCCCTCACTGACCCACCCTCTCCCCTCACCGACCCACCCTCTCCCCTCACCGACCCACACTCTCCCCTCACTGACCCACCCTCTCCCCTCACAGCCCCTCACTACCCACCCTCTCCCCTCACAGCCCTCACTGACCCACCCTCGTCCCCTCACTGACCCACCCACTCCCCTCACAGCCCCTCACTGACCCACCCTCTCCCCTCACAGCCCCTCACTGACCCACCCTCTCCCTCACTGACCCACCCTCTCCCCTCACTGACCCACCCTCTCCCCTCACTGACCCACCCTCTCCTCTCACTGACCCACCCTCTCCCCTCACAGCCCCTCACTGACCCACCCTCATCCCCTCACAGCCCCTCACTGACCCACCCTCTCCCCTCACAGCCCCTCACTGACCGACCCTCTCCCCTCACAGCCCCTCACTGACCCACCCTTTCCCCTCACAGAAACTCACTGACCCACCCTCTCCCCTCACTGACCCACCCTCTCCCCTCACAGAAACTCACTGACCCACCCTCTCCCCTCACCGACCCACCCTCTCCCCTCACCGACCCACCCTCTCCCCTCACTGACCCACCCTCTCCCCTCACAGCCCCTCACCGACCCACCCTCTCCCCTCACCGACCCACCCTCTCCCCTCACCGACCCACCTTCTCCCCTCACAGCCCCTCACCGACCCACACTCTCCCCTCACCGACCCACCCTCTCCCCTCACCGACCCACCCTCTCCCCTCACTGACCGACCCTCTCCCCTCACCGACCCACCCTCTGCCCTCACCGACCCACCTTCTCCCCTCACAGCCCCTCACCGACCCACCCTCTCCCCTCACCGACCCACCCTCTCCCCTCACCGACCCACCCTCTCCCCACACCGACCCACCCTCTCCCCTCACCGACCCACCCTCTCACCTCACCGACCCACCCTCTCCCCTCACCGACCCACCCTCTCCCCACAACCGACCCACCCTCTCCCCTCACCGACCCACCCTCTCCCCTCACCGACCCACCCTCTCCCCTCACTGACCCTCACTGACCCACCCTCTCCCCTCACAGCCCCTCACTGACCCACCATCTCCCCTCACTGACTCAACCTCTCCCCTCACCGACCCTCACTGACCCAACCTCTCCCCTCACCGACCCACCCTCTCCCCTCACTGACCCTCACTGACCCACCCTCTCCGCTCACCGACCCTCACTGACCCACCCTCTCCCCTCACCGACCCTCACCGACCCACCCTCTCACCTCACCGACACTCACCGTCCCACCCTCTCCCCTCACCGACCCTCACTGACCCACCCTCTCCCCTCACTGACCCACCCTCTCCCCTCACCGACCCTCACTGACCGACCCTCTCCTCTCACTGACCCACCCTCTCCCCTCACTGACCCACCCTCTCCCCTCACCGACCCTCACTGACCCACCCTCTCCCCTCACTGACCCACCCTCTCCCCTCACCGACCCACCCTCCTCTCCCCTCACCGACCCACCCTCTCCCCTCACCGACACACCCTCTCCCCTCACTGACCCTCACTGACCCACCCTCTCCCCTCACAGCCCCTCACTGACCCACCCTCTCCCCTCACAGCCCCTCACTGACCCACCCTCTCCCCTCACCGACCCACCCTCTCCCCTCACCCACCCACCCTCTCCCCCTCACCACCCACCCTCTCCCCTCACCCACCCACCCTCTCCCCTCACCGACCCACCCTCTCCCTCACGCACCCACCCTCTCCCCTCACCCACCCACCCTCTCCCCTCACCGACACACCCTCTCCCTCACTGACCCACCCTCTCCCCTCACTGACCCTCACTGACCCACCCTCTCCCTCACACCCCTCACTGACCCACCCTCTCCCCTCACTGACCACCCTCTCCCTCACTGACCCAACCTCTCCCTCACTGACCCTCACTGACCCAACCTCTCCCCTCACCGACCCACCCTCTCCCCTCACTGACCCTCACTGACCCACCCTCTCCCCTCACCGACCCTCACTGACCCACCCTCTCCCCTCACCGACCCTCACCGACCCACCCTCTCCCCTCACCGACCCTCACCGACCCACCCTCTCCCCTCACCGACCCTCACTGACCCACCCTCTCCCCTCACTGACC